>NC_090741.1:111259957-111559957 GCF_036898095.1 Palaemon carinicauda
GCGTTGTGGAAACACAATGTACATACGAACTTCAAGTAAACAAACGCATACATTATAACTTCTATACATCTTTGGCAACTTTGGCTTCTGTTATTGTAGGAGTAGACTTCGTTCATCTACACTCTACCAATGCCTTCCATTTCTGCCAGACGTACGATAGATCGAAATATAAGTGAAAAATCGCTATATATATGCAAAATTAACACACAATGACAATTTTGTCAAACTAAGTCATGCAGACGACACAGTAAGGATGACGTCATCATTTAACCCTGGATAGGTGCGCTCCTCGGACACCCCTTTAAGGGTATACTCGGTCGCGCGCGACCCCGATGCAAAAAAAATTCTTGAAAAATCTGTTTTTGCAGTAACCTCCTTTTTTTTGCCCAAAAAAAGTTCAATGAATGCTTAACCCTGGATAGGTACGGTCCTCGGACACCCCTTTAAGGGTATACTCGGACGCGAACGACCCCGACGCCAAAAAAAATTCTTGAAAAATCAGTTTTTGCAGTAACCTCCTTTTTTCTTTTGCCAAAAAAAACTTCAATGAATGCTTAAAACAACTGTAAAGATAAATACTACTCATCTGCAGAAAAACTATTTATTATAAATATTTTAAAAAATTAAGTAGAAAAAAAAAAGACCTGACATAAAAATTCATAAAAAAAAAGTTTATACATATATACACAAATCCTTTTAGGAATTGATTCTTGAATGTTTAGGACACATCTTGATGTATTTTGGATGAAGTCAGACCCATGGAGGTGAAGATGTGAAATGAGAAAAAAAGGGTAACTTTTTTTGGCCAAAAAAAATTGTCCAAATTTCATGAATTTTTTTGGGTACCCAAATGAAATAGGAAGTGGCTAATTTTTTTAGGGAATAAACATATGTTATCCTAAAATAGAAATATGTAAAAAAATCTTCATTATTTTGTAAATTACACTTATATCAGGGGCCATATCTAAAGGTAATTTTTTGAGTACTTGGAAATTTCGTAAAAAAATACATATATTTAATATATAATATGATATTTATGCAGGTAAAAATATACCAAAATATCACAAATTCTATAGGGAACAAGAATATATATAGATAGGGCAGCTTACGCTTCGGATATGTCCACAAAATGGCCGCCAACCACACTGACTCAGACTCCCTAATCTGCCACTTGAAATGTAGGAAGGGTATGTCAATTTCAAGGTGTTATTTACTAATCTAATTATTATTGGATATGCATAAAAATTGTATGGTGGGTTGCTGGATAATTGTCGATTATTTAACGACTATAAAATTAAAATTCTGACCAAAAAAATTTTTTTTGAAGGGAAATAAAATCGAAAAAAAAAATGTAAAACAATATTTTAGCTAAAAAAATTTGATGATATTCAATCAAAAAAAAAGTAAACAAAATTTTCCGACAAATAAACATCTAGAGGAATCATTACTCTGTGATAGTTCCTTAGTACGTAGTAATTTTGAAAGAATGGGGAAAAAACGAAAAAATGGCAATCACCGGAAAATCGAACACATACCTATATATACGCCATATCTGGCTAAAAAAAAGATAGGCATGGGTAGCCAGATCATCTAGAAACACTTTCCAACACTATAAAAATATAAGTTTTGCGACACTACTTGCCAATTCCTTACGGTAACATGACTAAGCAAAAAAATGCAAAACAAATAAAAAGGGGCACTCGTGGAAAAATGGCCATTCTAATATACGGCATTTCAGAAAAAAAAAATTTCAGCCACGTGCTAGGCAAACCATCAAGGCATATTTTCCGACAAATAAACATATAAATGAAATATTACTCTGTGATAGTTCCTTAGTACGTAGTAATTTTGAAAGAAATGGGAAAAAAACGAAAAAATGGCAATCACAGGAAAATCGAACACATACTTATATATACGCCATATCTGGCTAAAAAAAAAATAGGCATGGGTAGCCAGATCATCTAGAAACACTTTCCAACACTATAAAAATATAAGTTTTGCGACACTACTTGCCAATTCCTTACGGTAACATGACTAAGCAAAAAAATGCAAAACAAATAAAAAGGGGCACTCGCGGAAAAATGGCCAACATTCTAATATACGGCATCTCAGATAAAAAAAAAAGACATGCACGTGTTAGCCCAACCATCAAGGCACACTTTCTAACACATAAACATGAAAAAAAAATCAATAATATACGGCAATTCCTTACTACGTAGTAAATTTTTACAAATATTGAAAAAAAAACAGAAATTGGCAACCGCAGTTAAATACCCAATATACCAATAACTACGTCGTATCTGACAAAAACAAAATCACGCATGGGTAGCCAGATCATCTAGACACACTTTCCAACATTAAAAAAGCAAAAGTTTTACGACACTATTTCGCAATATCTTACGGAAAAATGACTTGGCAAAAAAATTTAAAAAAATTGAAAAGGGACACTCGCGGTAAAATGCCCGACATTCTAATATACGACATCTCAGATAAAAAAAAAGACATGCACGTGTTAGCCCAACCATCAAGGCACACTTTCTAACACATAAACATGAAAAAAAATGAATAATATACGGCAATTCCTTACTACGTAGTAATTTTTACAAATATTGAAAAAAAAACAGAAATTGGTAACCGCAGTTAAATACCCAATATACCAATAACTACGTCGTATCTGACAAAAACAAAGTCATGCATGGGTAGCCAGATCATCTAGACACACTTTCCAACACTAAACAAGCAAAAGTTTTACGACACTATTTGGCAATATCTTACGGAAAAATGACTTGGCAAAAAAATGAAAAAAAATGAAAAAGGGGCACTCGCGGTAAAATGGTCCTCGTGGTGATGAACGACATTTTAACTAGAAAAAAAAACATGCACATGGTAGCCAAACAATCCACCAAGACTTTCCACAACTGATAACCTATACAAGTTGCACCATTCTACGACAATTTCATAATACGTAATAACTTTGATAATTATGCAAACTACCTCAGAAGGGTAAACTCGGACGCGAACGACCCCGATGCGTCTCAGAAATCGGGGAAGGAGTACAGCTACAGTAATGCACATCTGGACACTACTAGAGCGTGTAGGGGAGACACCTCCTGCAGGTCGATCACCCACAAATTCAGTCACAGGGGTGAGTCACGTGAGAAAAACCTGTTTTTTTTTGACGCTCGGGGTCGCAAACGACCCACCGTACCTATCCAGGGTTAAAACTACTGTAAAGATAAATACTACTCATCTGCTGAAAAACTATTTATTATAAATATTTTAAAAAATTAAGTAGAAAAATAAAAGACCCTTACATAAAAATTCATAAAAAAAAATTTATACATATATACACAAATCCTTTTAGGAATTGATTCTTGAATGTTTAGGACACATCTTGATGTATTTTGGATGAAGTCAGACCCATGGAGGTGAAGATCTGAAATGAGAAAAAAGGGTAACTTTTTTTGGCCAAAAAAATTTGTCTAAATTTCATGAATTTTTTTGGGTACCCAAATGAAATAGGAAGTGGCTAATTTTTTTTAGGGAATAAACATATGTTATCCTAAAATAGAAATATGTAAAAAAATCTTCATTATTTTGTAAATTACATTTATATCAGGGGCCATATCTAAAGGTCCTTTTTTGAGTACTTAGACATTTCGTGAAAAAATACATATATTTAATATATAATATGATATTTATGCAGGTAAAAATATACCAAAATATCACAAATTCCATAGGGAACAAGAATATATAAAGATAGGGCAACTTACGCTTCGGATATGTCCACAAAATGGCCGCCAACCACACTGACTTAGACTCCCTAATCTGTCACCTGAAATGCAGGAAGGGTATGTCAATTTCAAGGTGTTATTAACTAATCTAATTATTCTTGGATATGCATAAAAATTGTATGGTGGATTGCTGGATGATTGTCAATTATTTTACGACTATAAAATTAGAATTCTGACCCAAAAAAAATTTTTTGAAGGGAAATAAAATCGAAAAAAAATGTAAAACAACATAATATTTTAGCTCAAAAAATTTGATGATATTCAATCAAAAAAGAAGTAAACAAAATTTTCCGACAAATAAACATCTAAATGAATCATTACTCTGTGATAGTTCCTTAGTACGTAGTAATTTTGAAAGAAATGAGAAAAAACGAAAAAGTGGCAATCGCAGGAAAATCGAACACATACCTATATATACGCCATATCTGGCTAAAAAAAAAGATAGGCATGGGTAGCCAGATCATCTAGAAACACTTTCCAACACTATAAAAATATAAGTTTTGCGACACTACTTGCCAATTCCTTGGGGTAACATGACTAAGCAAAAAAATGCAAAACAAATAAAAAAGGCACTCGCGGAAAAATGGCCAACATTCTAATATACGGCAATTCAGAAAAAAAAAATTTCAGCCACGTGCTAGGCAAACCATCAAGGAACATTTTCCGACAAATAAACATGTAAATTAATCATTACTCTGTGATAGTTCCTTAGTACGTGGTAATTTTGAAAGAAATGGGAAAAAACGAAAAAATGGCAATCACAGGAAAATTGAACACATACCTATATATACGCCATATCTGGCTAAAAAATATAGATAGGCATGGGTAGCCAGATCATCTAGAAACACTTTCCAACACTATAAAAATATAAGTTTTGCGACACTACTTGCCAATTCCTTACGGTAACATGACTAAGCAAAAAATGCAAAACAAATAAAAAGGGGCACTCGCGGAAAAATGGCCAAATTCCAATATACGGCATCTCAGATAAAAAAAAGGACATGCACGTGTTAGCCCAACCATCAAGGCACACTTGCTAACAAATAAATATGAAAAAAAAATCAATAATATACGGCAATTTCTTACTACGTAGTAAATTTTTACAAATATTAAAAAAAAACAGGAATTGGCAACGCAGATAAATACCCCATATACCAATAACTACGTCGTATCTGACAAAAACAAAGTCACGCATGGGTAGCCAGATCATCTAGACACACTTTCCAACACTAAAAAAGCAAAAGTTTTACGACACTATTTGGCAATATTTTACGGAAAAATTACTTGGCAAAAAAATGAAAAAAAAATGAAAAAGGGGCACTCGCGGTAAAATGGTCCTCGTGGTGATGAATGACATCTTAACTAAAAAAAAAATCATGCACATGGTAGCCAAACAATCCACCAAGACTTTCCACAACTGATAACCTATACAAGTTGCACCATTCTACGACAATTTCATAATACGTAATAACTTTGATAATTATGCAAATTACCTTAGAAGGGTAAACTTGGTTGCGCTCGACCCCGACGCGTCTCAGAAATCGGGGAAGGAGTAGAGCTACAGCAATGCACATCTGGACACTACTAGAGCGTGTAGGCGAGACACCTACTGCAGGTCGATCACCCACAAATTCAGTCAAGGGGGTGAGTCACGTGACAAAAACCTCTTCGTTATTTGTAAAAATAATTGTCTGAAACTTCTGGGGAGTATGTACGATATGTTTACACATACATAGAAGCAATAAAACAATTTTTGATTTCTGAATGTTGTTATGTCAATACCCCATGGCGGACGGTCCCCTTAAACTAAAACTAAAACTAAAACTATAACTATAACTATAACTGTACCTAATACTATACCTATAACAATAAATATAACTATAACTTTAACTATAACTATAACTAAAACTGAAATAACGACTAAAACTATAACTATAACTATAACTAAAAATATAAATAAAACTATAACTATAACTAAAATTAAAATTAAAACTAAAACTGAAAATTAAACTGAAACTGAAACTGAAAGTGAAACTAAAATTAAAACTGAAACTATACCTAAAACTAAAACTAAAACTAAAACTTAAATTATAACTATAACTAAAACTAAAACAAAAACTAAAACTCTAACTAAAACTAAAACTAAAACTTAAACTAAAACTATAACTATAACTAAAACTAAAACTAAAACTAAAACTATAAATATAACTATAACAATAACTATAACTAAAAGTGAAACTATAACTATAACTATAACTAAAACTAAAATTAAACTAAAATTAAACTTAAATTAAAACTAAAACTTAAACTAAAACTAAAACAAAAACTATAACTAAAACTATAACTGTAACTAATATATTACCTATATCTATAACTATAACTATAACTTTAACTATAACTGAAACTAAAAATAAAACATAAACTATAACTAAAACTAAAATTAAAACTAAAACTGTATCTGAAACTAAAACTAAAACTGAAACTGAAACTGAAACTATAACTATAACATATCTATAACTATAACTATAACTAAAACTAAAACTACAACTATAACTATAACTATAACTATAACTATAACTAAAACTAAAATTAAAACTAAAACTAAAACTAAAACTAAAACTAGAACTAAAACTGAAACTGAAACTATAACTATAACTGTAACTATAACTAAAAATAAAACTGAAACTAAAACTGAAACTGAAACTGAAACTAAAACTAAAACTAAAACTATAATTATAACTATTACTATAACTATAACTATAACTAAAACTAAAAGTAAAACTATAACTATAACTATAATTAAAACTAAAACTAAAACTAAAATTAAAACTAAAACTATAACTGTAACTATAACTATAAATAAAACTAAAACTAAAACTAAAACTGAAACTGAAACTGAAAATATAACTATAACGATAACTTACACTATAACAATAACAATAACTATAACTAAAACTAAAACTATAACTAAAACTGAAACTAAAACTAAAACTAAAACTAAAACTGAAACTGAAACTAAAACTAAAACTGAAACTAAAACCAAAACTATAAGTATATAAAACTAAAACTAAAACTAAAACTAAAACTGAAACTGAAACTAAAACTATATCTAAAACTAAAACTAAAACTAAAACTATAACTATAACTATAACTATAACTATTACTATAACTATAACTGAAACTAAAACTATAACTATAACTATAACTAACACTAAAACTAGAACTTAAACAGAAACGCAAACTGAAGCTGAAACTGAAACTGAAACTGAAGCTAAAAGTGAAACTGAAACTAAAACTAAAACTAAAACTATAGCTATAAATATAATTAAAACTAAAACTATAACTAAAACTAAAACTAAAACTAGAACTAAAACTGAAACTAAAACTGAAACTGGAACTAGAACTGAATCTAAAACTGAAACTGAACTTGATACTGAAACTGAAACTAAAACTAAAACAATAACTACAACTATAACTAAAACTAAAACTAAAACTATAACTATAACTAAAACTAAATCTAAAACTAAAACTAAAACTAAAACTATTCAAATAACTATAACTATAACTATAACTAAAACAAACTATAACTATAACTAAAACTTAAACTAAAACTAAAGCAGAAACTGAAACTAAAACTATAATTATAACTATAACCATATCTATAACTAAAACTGAAACTAAAACTAAAACTGAAATTATAACAATAACTATAAATATAACTATAACAAAAACTAAAACTAAAACTTAAACTAAAACTGAAACTGAAACTGAAACAGGAACTAACACTAAAAATTGAAACTGACACTATAACTATAACTATAACTATAACTATAACTAAAACTAAAAATAAAACTAAAACTAAAACTAAACCTATAACTAAAACAAAATCTAAAACAAAAATTAAAGTGAAACTGAAACTAAAACTAAAACTAAAACTATAACTATAACTATAACTAAAATTATAACTATAACTATAACTATAACTAAACACTAAAACTAAAACTAAAACTGAAAATGAAACTGAAACTAAAATTAAAACTAAAACAATGAATATAACTAAAACTAAAACTAAAACTATAATTATAACTAAAACTATAACTATAACTGAAACTGAAACTAAAACTAAAACTATAACTATAACTATAACTATAACTAAAACTAAAATAAAAACTAAAACTATAACTATAACTATAAATATAACTATAACTAAAACTATAACTATAACTAAAATTTAAACTAAAACTAAAACTGAAAATTAAACTGAAACTGAAACTGAAAGTTAAACTAAAATTAAAACTAAAATTATAACTAAAACTAAAACTAAAACTAAATCTATAACTATAACTATAACTATAACTATAACTATAACTAAAACTAAAACTAAAACTATAACTCTAACTATAACTAAAACTAAAACTAAAACTATAATTATAACTAAAACTAAAACTGAAAGTATAAATATAACTATAACTATAACTATAACTAAAAGTAAAACTATAGCTATAACTATAACTAAAACTAAAACTAAAAATAAAATTAAAATTAAAACTTAAACTAAAACTAAAACTGAAACTAAAACTATAACTATGAAAATAACTATAACTGTAACTAATACTATATTTATAACTATAACTATAAATATAACTTTAACTATAACTAAAACTAAAAATAAAACATAAACTAAAACTAAAACTAAAACTAAAACTGAAACTGAAACTGGAACTAAAACTAAAACTGAAACTGAAACTGAAACTAAAACAAAAACTATAACTATAACTATATCTATAACTAGGACTATAACTATAACTATAACTATAACTATAACTAAAACTAAAACTATAACTATAACTATAACTAAAACTAAAACTAAAACTAAAACTGAAACTGAAACTATAACTATAACTATAACTATAACTGTAACTAAAACTAAAACTAAAACTAAAACTGAAACTAAAACTGAAACTGAAACTGAAACTGAAGTAAAACTAAAACTATAACTATAACTATTACTATAACTATAACTATAACTATAACTAAAACTAAAACTATAACTATGAAAAAAACTAAAACTAAAACTAAAACTAAAATAGAAAATGAATTTGAAACTGAAACTAAAACTAAAGCTAAAGCTAAAACTAGAACTAAATTATAACTAAAACTAAAACTAAAACTGAAACTATAGCTATAACTATAACCATAACTGTAACTAAAACTAAAACTGAAACTAAAACTAAAACTAAAACTCTAACTATAACTATAAATATATCGAATACTAAAACTAAAAACTAAAACTAAAACTATAACTAAAACTGAAACTTTAACTGAAACTAAAACTGAAACTGAAACTGAAACTAAAACTATAATTAAAACTAAAACCATAACTAAAACTAAAACTAAACCTAAAACTATAACCAAAACTATAACTATAACTAAAACTAAAACTAAAACTAAAACTAAAACTAAAATTAAAACTAAATCTATAACTATAACTAAAACTAAAACTAAAACTAAAATTAAGACGAAAACTATAACTATAACTGTAACTATAACTATAAATAAAACTAAAACTGAAACTGAAACTGAAACTAAAACTATAACTCTAACTATAACCATAACTATAACTATAACTATAACTAAAACTGAAACTATAACTAAAACTGAAACTGAAACTAAAACTGAAACTAAATCTAAAACTAAAACCAAAACTATAAGTAAATAAAACTAAAACTAAAACTAAAACTGAAACAAAAACTAAAACTAAAACTAAAACTAAAACTGAAACAAAATCTATAATTATAACTATAACCATTTCTATAACTAAAGCTAAAACTAAAACTAAATTTATAACTATAACTATAAATATAACTATAACAAAAACTAAAACTAAAACTTAAACTAAAACTGAAACTGAAACTGAAACAGAAACTAACACTAAAACTGAAACTGACACTAAAACTGTAATTATAACTATAACTATATCTAAAACTAAAACTAAAACTAAAACTAAAACCAAAACTAAAAAATAATTAAACTGAAACTGAAACTAAAACTAAAACTAAAACTAAAACTGAAACTATAACTATAACTATAACTAAAACTATAACTATAACTATAACTATAACAAAACACTAAAACTAAAACAAAAACTGAAAATAAAACTGAAACTGAAACTAAAATTAAAACTAAAACAATCAATATAACTAAAACTAAAACTAAAACTAAAATTATGACTGAAACTACAACTATAACTATATCTGAAAATGAAACTAAAACTATAACTATAACTATAACTATAACTATAACTAAAACTAAAATAATAACTAAAACTAAAACTATAACTATAACTATAAGTATAACTAAAACTATAACTATAACTTAAACTAAAACTATAACTCTAACAATAACTAAAACTAAAAATAAAACTATAACTTAAACTAAAACTAAACTTAAACTAAAACTAAAACTATAAATATAACTATAACTATAACTAAAAGTAAAACTATAACTATAACTATAACTAACTCTTAAACTAAAACTAAAACTAAAATTAAAACTAAAACTAAAACTGAAAATTGAACTGAAATTGAAACTTAAAGTGAAAATAAAATTAAAAGTAAAACTATAACTACAACTAAAACTAAAACTAAAACTAAAACTATAACTATAACTACAACTAAAACTAAAACTAAAACTATAACTCTAACTATAACAAAAACTAAAACTAAAACTATAACATAAACTAAAACTAAAACTAAAACTAAAACTATAAATATAACTATAACTATAACTAAAAGTAAAACTATAACTATAACTATAACTAACTCTTCAACTAAAACTAAAACTAAATTTAAAACTAAAACTTATACTAAAACTAAAACTATAACTATAGCTATAACTGTAATTAATACTATACCTATAACTATAACTATAACTTTAACTATAACTAAAACTAAAAATAAAACAAACTATAACTGAAACAAAAACTAAAACTAAAACTGAAACTGAAACTAAAACTAAAACTGAAACTGAAACTGAAACTGAAACTAAAACTAAAACTATAACCATAACTATATCTATAACTATAACTATAACTATAACTACAACTAAAACTATAACTAAAACTAAAACTAAAACTAAAACTAAAACTAAAACTGAAACTGAAACTATAACTATAACTATAACTATAATAACTATAACTGTAACTAAAACTAAAACTGAAACTAAAACTGGAACTGAAACTGAAACTAAAACTATAACTATAATTATAACTATTACTATAACTATAACTATAACTATAACTATAACTAAAACTATAATTGAAACTGAAACTGAAATGAAAACTAAAACTGAAACTGAAATTAAAACTATAATCAAAACTGAAACCAAAACTAAAATTAAAACTAAAACTATAACTATAACTATAACTATAAATAAAACTAAAACTAAAACTAAAACTGAAACTGAAACTAAAACTATAACTATAACTATAACTATAACTATAACTTAAACTAAAAGTAAAAGTAAAACTAGAACTATAACTATAACTAGAACTAAAACTAGAACTAAAATTAAAGCTAAAACTATAACTATAACTATAAATAAAACTAAAACTAAAACTAAAACAGAAACTGAAATTAAAACTATAACAATAACAATATCTTTAACTCTAATTATAACCATAACTGTAACTAAAACTAAAACTATAACTAAAACTGAAACTAAAACTAAAACTAAAACTAAAACTGTAACTAAAACTAAAACTAAAACTAAAACTAAAACCAAAACTATATGTAAATAAAACTAAAACTAAAACTAAAACTGAAACAGAAAATGAAACTGAAACTAAATTTATAGCTAAAACTAAAACTGAAAATAAAACTAAAACTATAACCATAACTATTACTATAACTATAACTGAAACTAAAACTATAACTATAACTATAACTAACACCAAAACTAGAAATTAAACGAAAACTGAAACTGAATCTGGAACTGAAACTGAAACTGAACCTAAAAGTGAAACTAAAACTAAAACTAAACCTAAAACTATAACTATAAATATAGTTAAAACTAAAACTATAACTAAAACTAAAACTAAAACTGAAACTAAAAATGAAACTGGAACTGAAACTGAATCTAAAACTGAAGCTGAAATTGAAACTGAAACTGAAACTAAAACTAAAACGATAACTATAACTATAACTAAAACTAAAACTAAAACTAAAACTATAACTATAACTAAAACTAAACCTAAAACTAAAACTAAAACTATAACTAAAACAAACTATAACTATAACTAAAACTAAAACTAAAACTAAAGCAGAAACTGAAACTAAAACTATAATTATATCTATAACCATATCTATAACTAAAACTAAAACTAAAACTGAAACTAAAATTATAACAATAACTATAAATATCACTATAACACAAATTAAAACTAAAACTTAAACTAAAACTGAAACTGAAACTGAAACAGAAACTAACACTAAATCTGAAACTGACACTAAAACTATAACTATAACTATAACTATAACTATAACTATAACTAAAACTAAAACTATAACTAAAACAAAAACTAAAACAAAAATTAAAATGAAACATAAACTAAAACTAAAACTAAAACTAAAACTATAACTATAACTAAAACTATAACTATAACTATAACTATAACTATAACTAAACACTAAAATTAAAACTAAAACTGGAAATGAAACTGAAACTAAAACTAAAATTAAAACTAAAACAATAAATATAACTAAAACTAAAACTAAAACTAAAATTATAACTAAAACTATAACTATAACTATAACTGAAACTGAAACCAAAACTAAAACTATAACTATAACTATAACATTAACTATAACTAAAACTAAAATAACAACTAAAACTATAACTATAAATATAACTATAACTAAGACTATAACTATAACTAAAATTAAAACTAAAATTAAAACTAAAACTAAAACTGAAAATTAAACTGAAACTGAAACTGATAGTGAAACTAAAATTAAAACCAAAACTATAACTACAACTAAAACTAAAACTAAAACTATAACTATAACTATAACTAAAACTCTAACTCTAACTATAACTAAAACTAAAACTGAAACTATAACTATAACTGAAACTAAAACTAAAATTATTAATATAACTATAACTATAACTATAACTAAAAATAAAACTATGACTATAGGTATAACTTAAACTAAAACTAAAACTAAAATTATAACTAAAACCTAAACTAAAACTAAAACTAAAACTAAAACTATAACTATAACTATAACTATAACTAATACTATATCTATAACTATAACTATAACTATAACTTTAACTATAACTAAAACTAAAAATAAAACATAAACTATAACTGAAACTAAAACTAAAACTGAAACTGAACTAAAACTATAATTAAAACTAAAACCAAAACTGAAACTAAAACTAAACCTAAAACTATAACTAAAACCATATTTATAACTAAAACTAAAACTAAAATTAAGACTGAAACTATACCTATAACTATAACTATAACTATAACTATAAATAAAACAAAAACTAAAAAAAAGCTGAAACTGAAACTAAATCTATAACTATAACTATAACTATAACCATAACTAAAACTCAAACTAAAACTAAAATTGAACCTAAAACTGAAACTAAAACTATAACTATAACTATAACTATAACTATAACTATAACTAAAACTAAAACTAAAACTATAACTATACCTAAAATGAAACCTGAAAATAAAACTAAACCTGAAACTAAAACCAAAACTAAAACTATACAAATAACTATAACTATAACTATAACTAAAACAAACTATAACTATAACTAAAACTAAAACTAAAACTAAAAGGGAAACTGAAACTAAAACTATAATTATGACTATAACCATACCCATAACTAAAATTAAATCTAAAATTATAACTATAACTATATATATAACTATAAAAAACTATAAAAAAACTAAAACTAAAACTTAAACTAAAACTGAAACTGAAACTGAAACAGAAACTAACACTAAAACTGAAACTGACACTAAAATTATAACTATAACTATAATTAAACTATAACTAAAACTAAAACTAAAACTAAAACTAAACCTATAACTAAAACAAAAACTAAATCAAAAATTAAACTGAAACTAAAACTAAAACTAAAACTATAACTATAACTATAACTAAAATTATAACTATAACTATAACTATAACTAAACACTAAAACTAAAACTAAAACTGAAAATGAAACTGAAACTAAAATTAAAACTAAAACAATAAATATAACTAAAACTAAAACTAGAACTAAGATTATAACTAAAACTATAACTATATCAATAACTGAAACTGAAACTAGAACTAAAACTATAACTATAACTATAACTATAACTATAACTATAACTAAAACTAAAATAAAAACTAAAACTATAACTATAACTATAAGTATAACTATAACTAGAACTATAACTCTAACTAAAATTTAAACTAAAACTAAAACTTAAAATTAAACTGAAACTGAAACTGAAAGTGAAACTAAAATTAAAACTGAAACTATAACTACAACTAAAACTAAAACTAAATCTATAAGTATAACTATAACTATAACTATAACTAAAACTAAAACTAAAACTCTAACTCTAACTATAATTAAAACTAAAACTAAAACTATAATTATAACTAAAACTAAAACTAAAAGTATAAATATAACTATAACTATAACTATAAAAATAACTATAACTGTAACTAATACTATATATATAACTATAACTATAACTATAACTTTAACTATAACTAAAACTAAAAATAAATCATAAACTAAAACTAAAACTAAAACTAAAACTGAAACTGTAACTGAAACTAAAACTAAAACTGAAACTGAAATTTAAACAAAAATTAAAACTATAACTATAACTATATCTATAACAATAACTAAAACTATAACTATAACTAAAACTAAAACTATAACTATAACTATACTAAAACTAAAACTAAAACTAAAACTAAAAACAAAACTAAAACTGAAACTGAAACTATAACTATAACTATAACTATAACTATAACTGTAACAAAAACTAAAACTAAATCTAAAACTGAAACTAAAACTGAAACTGAAACTAAAACTAAAGTAAATCTAAAACTATAGCTATAACTATTACTATAACTAACTATAACTATAACTAAAACTAAAACTATGACTATAACTATAAATAAAACTGAAACTAAAACAAAAACAGAAACTGAAATTGAAACTGAAACTAAAACTAAAGCTAAAGCTAAAACTAAAACAAAATTATAACAAAAACTAAAACTAAAACTAAAACTGGAACTATAGCTATAACTATAACCATAACTATAACTAAAACTAAAACTAAAACTAAAACTAAAACTCTAACTATAACTATAAATATAACTTATACTAAAACTAAAAACTAAAACTAAAACTATGACTAAAACTGAAACTTTAACTGAAACTAAAACTGAAACTGAAACTGAAACTAAAACTATAATTAAAACTAAAACCATAACTAAAACTAAAACTAAACCTAAAACTATAACTAAAACTATAACTAAAACTAAAACTAAAACTTAAACTAAAATTAAAACTAAAATTATAACTATAACTAAAACTAAAATTAAAACTAGAACTATAACTATAACTAAAACTCAAACTATGACTCTAACTATAAATAAAATTAAAACTAAAACAAAAACAGAAACTGAAATTGAAACTGAAACTAAAACTAAAGCTAAAGCTAAAACTAAAACTAAATTATAACTAAAACTAAAACTAAAACTAAAACTGGAACTATAGCTATAACTATAACCATAACTATAACTAAAACTAAAACTAAAACTAAAATTAAAACTAAAACTATAACTATAACTATTACTATAAATAAAACTGAAACTAAAACTAAAACTGAAACTGAAACTAAAACTATAACTATTACTATAACCATAACTATAACTATAACTATAACAAAAACTAAAACTATAACTAAAACTGAAACTGAAACTAAAACTAAAACTAAATCTAAAACTAAAATCAAAACTATAAGTAAATAAAACTAAAACTAAAACTAAAACTAAAACTGAAACTAAAATTAAAACTAAAACTATAAATATAACTATAACAAAAACTGAAACTAAAACTTAAACTAAAACTGAAACTGAAACTGAAACAGAAACTAACACTAAAACTGAAACTGACACTAAAACTACAACTATAACTATAACTATATCTAAAACTAAAACTAAAACTAAAACTAAAACTAAAACCAAAACTAAAACAAAAATTAAACTGAAACTGAAACTAAAACAAAAACTGAATTTGAAACTGAAACTAAAACTAAAGCTAAAGCTAAAACTAAAACTAAAATATAACTAAAACTAAAATTAAAACTGAAACTCTAACTATAACTATAAATATAACTAAAACTAAACTAAAACTAAAACTAAAACTGAAACTTTAACTGAAACTAAAACTAAAACTGAAACTGAAACTAAAACTATAATTAAAACTAAAACCAAAACTGAAACTAAAACTAAACCTAAAACTATAACTAAAACCATATTTATAACTAAAACTAAAACTAAAATTAAGACTAAAACTATAACTATAACTATAACTATAACTATAACTATAACTATAAATAAAACTAAAAAAACTGAAACTGAAACTAAATCTATACCTATAACTATAACTATAACTAAAACTGAAACTAAAACTAAAATTAAAACTAAAACTATAACTATAACTATAATTATAAATAAAACTAAAACAAAAACTAAAACTGAAACTGAAACTGAAACTGAAACTATAACTATAACTATAAATATAACTATAACTAAAACTAAAACTAAAACTATAACTATAACTAAAACTAAACCTGAAACTAAAACTAAAACTAAAACTATACAGATAACTATAACTATAACTAAAACAAACTATGACTATAACTAAAACTAAAACTAAAACTAAAACAGAAACTGAGGCTAAAACTATAATTATAACTATAACCATATGTATAACTAAAATTAAATCTAAAATTATAACTATAAACTATATATATATAACTATGACAAAAACTGAAACTAAAACTTAAATTAAAACTGAAACTGAAACTGAAACAGAAACTAACACTAAAACTGAAACTGACACTGAAACTATAACTATAAATATAACTATAACTATAACTAAAACTGAAACTAAAACGAAAACTATAACTAAAACCAAAACTAAAACAAAAATTAAACTGAAACTGAAACTAAAACTAAAACTAAAAATAAAACTAAAACTATAACTATAACTATAACTAAAAGTATAACTATGACTATAACTAAACACTAAAACTAGAACTAAAACTGAAACTGAAACTGAAACCAAAATTAAAACTAAAACAATAAATATAACTAAAACTAAAACTAAAACTAAAATAATAACTAAAACTATGACTATAACTATAACTAAAAATGAAACTAAAACTAAAACTATAACTATAACTATAACTTTAACTAAAACTAAAATAACAACTAAACTAAAACTCTAACAATAACTATAGCTATAACTAAAATTAAAACTAAAACTAAAACTGAAAATTAAACTGAAACTGAAACTATGATTGAAAGTAAAACAATACCTACAACTAAAAAAAACTAAAACTAAAACTATAACTATAACTATAACTATAACTAAAACTAAAACTAAAACTAAAACTATAACTCTAACTATAACTAAAAATAAAACTATAACTGAAACTAAAACTAAAACTAAAACTATAAATAAAACTATAACTATAATTGTAACTAAAAGTAAAACTATAACTATAACTATAACTAAAACTTAAACTAAAACTAAAACTAAAATTAAAAATAAAACTTAAACTAAAACTAAAACTAAAACTAAAACTATAACTATAACTATAACTATAACTGTAACTAATACTATACCTATAACTATAACTATAACTATAACTATAACTATAACTATAACTATAACTATAACTTTAACTATAACTAAAACTAAAAAAAAACATAAACTATAACTAAAACTAAAACTAAAACTAAAACTGAAACTGAAACAAAAACTTAAAGTGAAACTGAAACTGAAACTAAAACTAAAACTATAACTATAACTATATCTATAACTATAACTATAATTATAACTAAAACTATAACTATAACTATAACTATAATTAAAATTAAAACTAAAACTGAAACTAAAACTAAAACTGAAACTGAAACTATAACTATAACTGTAACTAAAACTAAAACTAAAACTGAAACTAAAACTGAAACTGAAACTGAAACTAAAACTAAAACTATAACTATATCTATTACTATTACTATATCTACAACTATAACTATAACTAAAACTAAAACTAAAACTAAAACTAAAACTAAGACAGAAACTGAATTTGAAACTAAAACTAAAACTAAATTATAAATAAAACTAGAACTAAAACTAAAACTAAAACTGAAAAAATAACTATAACTATAATCATAACTATACATAGACTAAAACTAAAACTAAAACTATTACTATAACTATAAATATAACTAAAACTAAAACTAAAACTGAAACTGAAACGGAAACTTAAACTAAAACTGAAACAGAAACCAAAATTATAATAAAAACTAAAACCAAAACTAAAACTAAAACTAAACCTAAAACTATAACTGAAACTATAACTATAACTAAAACTAAAACTAAAACTTAAACTAAAACAAAAAAAAAACAAAAGCTAAAACTGAAACTGAAACTAAAACTAAAACTATAACTATAACTAAAACTGTAACTATAACTTTAACTAAACACTAAAACTAAAACTAAAACTGAAAATAAAACTGAAACTAAAACTAAAATTAAAACTAAAACAATAAATATAACTAAAAATAAAACTAAAACTAAAATTATAACAAAAACTATAACTATAACTATAACTATAACTAAAACTATAACTATAACTTAATTTAAAACTAAAACTGAAGCTGAAAATTGAACTGGAACTGAAACTGGAAGTGAAACTAAAATTAAAACTGAAACTAAAACTACAACTAAAACTAAAACTAAAACTATAACTCTAACTATAACTAAAACTAAAACTAAAACTATAACTCTAACTATAACTAAAACTGAAACTAAAACTATAACTATAACTGAAACTATAACTGAAACTAAAACTAAAAATATAACTATCACTATAACTATAACTAAAAGTAAAACTATAACTATAACTATAACTAACACTGAAACTAAAACTAAAATTAAAACTAAAACTAAAACTAAAACTGTAACTATAACTCTAACTATAACTAATACTATACCTATAACTATAACTATAACTTTAACTATAACTAAAACTGAAAATAAAACAAAATATAACTAAAACTAACACTAAAACCAAAACTGAAACTGAAACTTAAATAAAACTGAAACTGAAACTGAAACTAAAACTAAAACTATAACTATAATTATAACTATATCTATAACCATAACTATAACTATAACTATAACTATAACTAAAACTAAAACTATAACTATAACTATAACTATAACTAAAACTAAAACTAAGGCTAAAACTAAAACTATAACTATTACTAAAATTGAACGAAAACTATAACTAACTATAACTATAATTAAAACTAAAACTAAAACTAAAACTAAAACTTAAACTGAAACTAAAACTAAAATTGAAACTGAAACTGAAACTGTAACTATAACTAAAACTAAAACTAAAACTAAACCTAAAACTATAACTATAACTATAACTATAACGAAAACTAGAACTAAAACTAAAACTATAACTATAACAATAAATATAACTAAAATTAATACTAAAACTAAAACTATAACTATAACTTTAACTAAAACTAAAACTAAAACTAAAACTAAAACTATAACTATAACTAAAACTAAAACTAAAACTAAAACTAAAACTATAACTATAACTATAACTATATCTGAAACTATAACTATAACTATAACTAGAACTAAACATAAATCTAAATCTAAAACTAGAACTGAAACTGAAACTGGAACTGAAGCTAAAACTAAAACTAAAACTAAAACTAAATCTATAACTAAAACTAAAACTAAAACTAAAACCTATAATTGAAACTATAAATATAACTAAAACTGAAACTGAAACTGAAACTAAAACTGAAACTTGAACTGACACTGAAACTGAAACTAAAACTAAAAATAAAATTATAACTAACTATAACTCTAACTAAAACTAAAACTAAAACTAGAACTAAAACTATAACTATAACTGAAACTGAAACTGAAAACAAAACTAAAGCTGAAACTGAAACGTAAACAAAAATATAATTATAACTATAAAACTAAAACTAAAACTGTAATTGAAAATGAAACAAACTAAAACTATAACTATAACTAAAACTAAAACTGAAACTAAAACTTAAACTATAACTATAACTATAACAATAATTGAAACATAAACTATAACTAAAACTAAAACTAAAACTAAAACTGAAACTGAAATTGAAAACAAAACTAAAGCTGAAACTGAAACTTAAACAAAAACTATAACTATACAAATAACTATAACTATAACTAAAACTAAAACTAAAACTAAAACTTAAACTACTAATGAAACTGAAACTGAAACTAAAACTTAAACTGAAACTGAAACTTAAATTAAAACTAGAACTAAAACTATAACTATAACTATAATTCTAACTATAACTATAACAGTAACTATAACTATAACTAAAACTAAAACTATAACTATAACTAAACTATAACTATATCTATAACTAAAACTAAAACTAAAACTGAAACTGGAATTGAAACTAAAGCTAAAACTAAAACTAGAACTAAAACTGAAACGAAAACTGAAACTGGAACTGAAAGTGAATCTAAAATTGAAACTGAACTTGAAACTGAAACTGAATTTAAAACTAAAACTATAAATATAACTATAACTTTAACTAAAACTAAAATTAAACTATAAATATAACTATTATTATAAATATAACGATAACTTAAACTAAAACTAAAACTAAAACTATAACTATAACTAAAACTAAACCTAAAACATAAAAACTAAAACTAAAACTATACAAATAACTATAATCATAACTATAACTAAAACAAACTATAACTATAACTAATACTAAAAATAAAACTAAAACTGAAACTGAAACTAAAACTATAACTATAACTATAACCATATCTATAACTTGAACTAAAACAAAAATTAAAATTATAAATATAACTATAAATATAACTATAACAAAAACTAAAACTAAAACTTAAAC
Organism: Palaemon carinicauda; assembly: GCF_036898095.1. Taxonomy (NCBI): domain Eukaryota; kingdom Metazoa; phylum Arthropoda; class Malacostraca; order Decapoda; family Palaemonidae; genus Palaemon; species Palaemon carinicauda. The sequence goes on from NC_090741.1 coordinate 111,281,037, forward strand.
TAAAACTGAAACTGAAACTGAAACAGGAACTAACACTAAAACTGAAACTGACACTAAAACTTTAACTATAACTATAACTATAACTATAACTAAAACCAAAACTAAAACGAAACAAAACTGAAACTGAAACAAAATTTAAAACTGAAACTAAAACTAAAACTATAACTATAACTATAACTATAACTATAACTATAACTAAAACTAAAACTAAAACTAAAACTAAAACTATAACTATAACTTAAACTGAAATAACAACTAAATCTATAATTATAACTATAACTATAACTATAAATAAAACTGTAACTATAACTAAAATTAAAACTAAAACTAAAACTGAAAATTAAACTAATACTGAAACTGGAAGTGAAACTAAACTTAGAACTAAAACTATAACTACAATTAAAACTAAAACTAAAACTAAAACTATAACCTTAACTATAACTAAAACTATAACTAAAACTATAACTCTAACTAAAACTAAAACTAAAACTAAAACTATAACTATAACTAAAACTAAAACTATAAATATAACTATAACAATAACTATAACTAAAAGTAAAACTATAACTATAACTATAACTAAAACTAAAACTACAACTAAAATTAAAACTAAAACTTGAACTATAACTAAAACTTTAAATATAACAATAATTATAACTGTAATTAATACTATAACGATAACTATACCTATAACTATAACCTCAACTATAACTGAAACTAAAAATAAAACATAAACTATAACTAAAACTAAAATTAAAACTAAAACTGAAACTGAAACTAAAACTAAAACTGAAACTGAAACTAAAACTAAAACTAAAACTATAACTATAACTATAACTATATCTATAACTATAACTATAACTAAAACTAAAACTATAACTGTAACTATAACTAAAACAAAAACTAAAAATAAAACTAAAACTGAAACTGAAACTATAACTATAACCATAACTATAACTGTAACAAAAACTAAAACTAAAAATAAAACTAAAACTTAAACTAAAAATGAAACTGAAACTAAAACTAAAACGGAAACTAAAACTATAACTATTAATATATCTATAATTATAACTAAAACTAAAACTATAACTATAACTATAACTATAACTAAAACTAAAACTAAAACTAAAACTAAAACAGAAACTGAATTTGAAACTGAAACTAAAAGTAAAACTGAAACTGAAAATAAAACTATAATCAAAACTCAAAGCAAAACTAAAACTAAAACTAAACCTAAAACTAAAACTTAAACTATAACTATAACTAAAACTAAAACTAAAATTAAAACTAAAACTATAACTAAAACTAAAACTAAAACTAAAATTAAAACTATAACTATAACCATAACTATAACTATAACTAAAAGTAAAACTATAACTATAAGTAAAACTAAAACTTAAACTAATATTAAAACTAAACCTATTACTATAACTATAACTATAAATAAAACTGAAACTAAAACTGAAACTGAAACTGAAACTAAGACTATAACTATAACAATAACTATAACTATAACTATAACTATAACTAAAACTAAAACTAAAACTATAACTAAAACTGAAACTAAAACTAAAACTAAAACTAAAACTAAAACTATAACTATAACTATAAGTAAATAAAACTGAAACTAAAACTAAAACTAAAACTGAAACTGAAACTAAAACTATAGCTAAAACTAAAACTAAAACTAAAACGAAAACTATAACTATAACTATTACTATAACTATAACTGTAACTAAAACTAAAACTATAACTATAACTATACCTAACACTAAAACTAGAGCTTAAACGAAAACTGAAACTGAAGCTGAAACTGAAACTGAAACTGAAGCTAAAAGTGAAACTGAAACTAAAATTAAAACTAAAACTAAAACTAAAACTATAACTATAACTATAATTAAAACTAAAACTATAACTAAAACTAAAACTAAAACTAAAACTAAAACTGAAACTGAAACTGAAAACAAAACTAGTGCTGAAACTGAAACTAAAACAAAAACTATAACTATAACTAAACTAAAACTGAAACTAAAACTGAAACTGAAACTATAACTAAAACTGAAACTGAAACTTAAACTGAAACTTAAACTAAAACTATAACAATCACTATAACTATAACTATAACTATAACAATAACTATAACTAAAACTAAAACTAAAACTATAACTTTAACTATAACTATAACTATAACTATAACTATAACTATAACTAAAACTGAAACTAAAACTGAAACTGGAACTGAAACTAAAACTAAAACTAGAACTAAATCTGAAACCAAAACTGAAACTGGAACATGAAACTGAAACTACAACTTAAACTATAACTATAACTATAACTAAAACTAAAATTAAACTATAACTATAACTATAATTATAACTATAACTAAAACTTAAACTAAAACTAAAACTAAAACTAAAACAGGAAACTGAAAATGTAACTGAAACTAAAACTAAATCTAAAATTAAAACTAAACTATAACTAAAACAAAAACTATAATTATAACTATAACCATAACTAAAACTAAAATTATAACTATAACTATAGCTAAAACTAAACCTAAAACAAAAACTAAAACTAAAACTAAAACTAAAACTATACCTATAACTATAACTATAACTATAACTAAAACTAAAACTATAATTATAACTATAATTAAAACTAAAATAAAAACTAAAACAAACTGAAAATGAAACTGAAACTAAAACTAAAGCTAAAATTAAAACTAAACTATATATATAACTATAACTAAAACTAAAACTAAAACAAAAACTAAAACAGAAACTGAAAATGAAACCGAAACTAAAACTAAAGCTAAAATTAAAACTAAACCAAAACTATAACTAAAACTAAAACTAAAACTAAAACTAAAACTTTAAATATAACTATATCTGAAACTAAAACTAAAACTAAAACTAAAAAAGAAACTGAAACTTTAACTGAAACTAAAACTAAAACTGAAACTAAAACTAAAACTAAAACTGAAACTGAAACTAAAACTAAACGTTAAACTAAAACTGAAACTTGAAATAAAACTAAAACTTAAACTAAAACTAAAACATAAACTAAAACTAAAACTAAAACTAAAACTGAAACTTAAACTAAAACTAAAACATAGACTAAAACTAAAACTAAAACTAAACTAAAACTAAAACTTAAACTATAACTATAACTAAAACTAAAACTAAAACTATAACTATAACTATAACTATAACTAAAACAAAAACTATAACTATAACTAAACACTCAAACTAAAACTAAAACTAAAACTAAAACTTAAACTATAACTATAACTAAAACTAAAACTAAAACTATAACTAAAACTAAAACTAAAACTATAACTATAACTATAACTATAACTAAAACAAAAACTATAACTATAACTAAACACTAAAACTAAAACTAAAACTGAAAATGAAATTATAACTAAAACTTTAACTATAACTTGAACAAAAACTAAACCTATAACTATAACTAAAACGAAAATAGAAACTAAAACTAAAACTAAAATTATAACTCTAACTATAACTATAACTAAAACTAAAAATAAAACTGAAACTGAAACTAAAACTAAAACCAAAACTGAAACTGAAAATGAAACTGAAACTAAAACTGACACTAAAACTAAAACTAAAACTAAAACTATAACTATAACTATAACTATAACTAAAACTAAGACTAAAACTAAAACTATAATATAACAATAACTATAATTAAAACTAAAACTAAAACTAAAACTAAAACTTAAACTGAAAACAAAACTAAAGCTTAAACTGAAACTAAAACCAAAACTATAACTATACCTAAAACTAAAAGTAAAATTGATACTGAAACTAAAACTAAAACTAAAACTGAAACTGAAACTAAAACTAAAACTAAAACTAAAACTGAAACAAAAACTGACACTAAAACTATAAATATAATTATAACTAAAACTAAAACTAAAACTAAAACTGAAACTGAAACTGATACTAAAATTAAAACTAAAACTCACTATAACTAAAACTAAAACTAAAACTAAAAACTAAAACTAAAACTATAACTATAACTATAACTATAACTATAACTATAACTAACACTGAAACTAAAACAAAAACTGTAACTAAAACTTAAACTAAAACTAAAACTGAAACTGAAACTGGAACTAAAACTAAAACTAAAACTAAAACTAAAACTAAAACTAAGATTAAAACTATAACAAAAACTAAAATGAAAACTAAAACTAAAACTATAACTATAACTATAACTATAACTGAAACTAAAACTAAAATTAAAATTGAAACTGAAACTGAAACTAAAACTAAAACTAAAACTATAACTATAACTATAATTAAAACTAAAACAAAAACTAAAACTATACTTGAAACTGAAACTGAAAACAAAACGAAGGCTGAAACTGAAACTGAAACAAAAACTATAACTATAACTATAACTATAACTAAAACTGAAAATAAAACTGAAACTGAAACTAAAACTAAAACTAAAACTGAAACTGAAACTAAAACTATAACTATAACTATAACTATATCTAAAACTAAAACTAAAACTAAAACTGAAACTGAAACTAAAACTAAAACTAACACTAGAACTGAAACTGAAACTAAAACTATAACTAAAACTAAAACTAAAACTATAACCATAACTATAACTATGACTAAACACTAAAACTAAAACTAAAGCTGAAAATAGAACTGAAACTGAAACTAAAATTAAAACTAAAACTATAAATATAACTAAAACTAAAATTAAAACTAAAACTAAAATTATAACTAAAACTATAACTATAACTGTAATTATAACTAATACTAAAACTAAAACTATAACTATAACTATAACTATAACTAAAACTAAAATAGAAACTAAAACTAAAACTAAAATCATAACTAAAACTATAACTAAAACTAAAACTAAAACTATAACTATAACTAAAACTAAAACTATAACTATAACCATAATTATAACTATAACTATAACAATAACTATAAGTAAAACTAAAACTATAAATATAACTATAACTGAAACTAAACCTAAAATTAAAACTAAAACAAAAACAAAAACTATACCTATACCTATAACTATAACTATAACTATAACTATAACTATAACTATAACTAAAACTAAAACTATAACTAAAACTGTAAATATAACTATAACTATAACTATAACTATATCTATAACTATAACTAAAACTAAAACTAGAACTATAACTATAACTAAAAATAAAACAGAAACTAAAACTAAAACTAAAACTAAAACTGAAACTAAAATTAAAACTAAAACTAAAACTTTAACTATAACTATAACTATAACTATAACTACAACTATAACTATGAATATAACTATAACTAAAACTAAAACTAAAACTAAAACTAAAACTGAAAGTGAAACTAAAAATAAAACTCAAACTAAAATTAAAACTATAACTATAACTATATCTATAACTATAACTAAAAGTAAAACTATACCTATAACTATAACTATAACTTTAACTATAACTAAAACAGAAAATAAAACATAAACTATAACTAAAACTAAAACTAAAACTAAAATTAAAACAGAAACTGAAACTAAAACTAAAACTGAAACTGAAATTGAAACTAAAACTAAAACTATAACTATAACCATAACTAAAACTAAAACTAAAATTAAAACTAAAATTAAAACTGAAACTGAAACTGAAACCATAACTATAACTATATCTATAACTAAAATTATAACTGTTACTGTAACTAAAACTATAACTAAAACAAAAAATAAAACTAAAACTGAAACTGAAACTGAAACTAAAACTAAAACTAAAATTATAACTATAACTATAACTATAACTAAAACTAAAACTAAAACTAAAACCAAAACTGAAACTGAAACTGAAAATGAAACTAAATCTAAAACTAAAACTAAAACTGAAACTAAAACTAAAACTAAAAATATAATTTTAAATATAACTAAAACTAAAACTTAAACTAAAACTAGAACTGAAACTGAAATATGGAACTGAAACTAAAACGTAAACTAAAACTATAACTATAACTATAACTATAACTATAACTATAACTATAACTATGACTATAACTAGAACTAAAACAAAAACTAAAACGATAACTATAACTATAACTATAACGATAACAAAAACTAAAAATAAAACTAAAATTAAAACTAAAACTGAAACTGAACCTGAAACTAAAACTGAAACTGAAACTGAAAGGAAAACTATAACTATAACTATAACTATAACTATAACTATAAATATAACTAAAACTATAACTATAACTATAACTATAACTAAAACTGAAACTGAAACTAAAACTAAAACGAAAACTGGAACTGAAACTGAAACTGAAATTAGAACTAAAACTAAAACTGAAACTAAAACTATAACTATAACTATAACTAAAATTAAACTAAAACTAAAACTATCACTATATAACTATAACTCTAACTATAACTAAAAATAAAACAAAAACTATAACTATAACTAAAACTAAACCTAAAACTAAAACTAAAACTATACCCATAACTATAACTATAACTATAACTATAACTAAAACTATTACAATAACTAAAACTAAAACTAAAACTAAAGCAGAAACTGAAATTGAAACTGAAACTAAAACTGAAGCTAAAGCTAAAACTAAAACTAAACAATAACCATAACTAGAACTAAAACTAAAATTAAACTAAAACTAAAACTAAAACTAAAACTAAAACTATATATATAGCTAAATCTAAAACTAAAACTATAACTGAAAAATGAAACTGAAACTAAAACTAAAACTGAAACTGAAACTAGATCTATAACTAAAACTAAAACTAAAACTATAACTATAACTAAAACTGAAACTAAAACTATAAATATAACTATATAACTAAAACTATAACTATAACTAAACACTAAAACTGAAAGTAAAACTGAAAATGAAACTGAAACTGAAACTGAAATTAAAACTAAAATTGAAACTAAAACCATAAAGATAACTAAAACTAAACCTAAAACTAAAAATAAAAATATAACTAAAACTATAACTAAAATTAAAACTTAAACTAAAACTAAAACTAAACCTCAAACTAATACTTCAACTATAATTATAACTAAAACTAAAATTAAAACTAAAAATATAACTATAACTTTAACTAAAACTAAAACTAAAACTAAAAGTAAAACTATAACTATAACTATAACTAAAAATAATACTAAAACTAAAACTGAAACTGAAACTGAAACTGAACCTGAACCTAAACTAAAGCTAAAGCTAAAGCTAAAGCTAAAACTAAAACTAAATTATAAATAGAACTATAACCATAACTAAAACTAAAACTAAAACTATAACTATAAGTATAAATATAGCTAAAACTAAAACTAAAACTAAAACTGAAACTGAAACTGAAACTGAAATAAAACTGAAACTGAAACTGAAAATATAACTAAAACTAAAACTAAAACTCAAACTGAACCTAAAACTAAATCTAAAAGTAAAACTAGAACTCAAAGTAAAACTAAAACTAAAAGTAAAACTATAACTATAACTGAAACTAAAACTAAATCTAAAACTATAACCACAACTATAAATATAACTATATCTAAAACTATAACTCTGACTAAACACTAAAACTAGAACTAAAATTGAAAATGAAACTGAAACTGAAACTAAAACTGAACCTAAAATTAAAACTAAAAATATAAATATAACTAAAATTAAAACTAAAACTAAAAGTAAAATTATAACTAAAACTAAAACTAAAACTATAACTAAAACTAAAATTAAAACTATAACTACAACTATAACTATAACTAAAACTAAAACTAAAACTATCACTATAACTATAACTAAAAATAACACTAAAACATAAATTGAAACTGAAACTGAAACTAAAACTTAAACTGAAACTAAAAATATAACTATAACTATAACTATAACTATAACTATAACTTCAACTAAAACTAAAACTAAAACTAATAATAAAACTTTATATATAACTATATCTAAAACTAAAACTAAAACTAAAACTAAAACAGAAACTAAAACTGAAACTTAAACTAAAACTATAACTATAATTATAACTATAACTAAAACTAAAACTGAAACAAAAACAAAAACTAAAACTGAAACTGAAACTAAAACTAAAACTAAAACTGAAACTAAAACTGAAACTATATCTAAAACTAAAATTAAAACTAAAACTATAACTAAAACTAAAACTAAAACTAAAACTATAACTAGAACTATAACTATAACTATAACTATAACTAAAACTATAACTATAACTAAACACTAAAACTAAAACTAAAACTGAAAATGAAACTGAAACTGAAATTAAAATTGAAACTAAAACTATAAATATAACTAAAACTAAAACTAAAACTAAAATTATAAATAAAAACTATAACTAAACTAAAACTAAAAGTAAAACTAAAACTATAACTATAACTATAACTATAACTATAACTAAAACTAAAACTAAAATCATAACTAAAACTATAACTATAACTAAAACTAAAACTAAAACTATAACTATAACTATAAAAATAACTATAACTAAAACTAAAATTAAACTAAAATTAAAACTATAACTATAACTATAACTATAACTATAAGTCAAACTAAAACGTAAACTATAACTATAACTGAAACTAAACCTAAAACTAGAACTAAAACAAAAACTATACCAATAACTATAACTATAACTATAACTAAAACTATAACTAAAACTATAAATATAATAAAACTAAAACTAAAACTAAAACTATAATATAACAATAACTATAATTAAAACTAGACACTAAACACTAAAACTGAAACTAAAACTGAAAATGAAACTGAAACTGAAACTAAAATTAAAACTAAAACTACTAATATAACTAAAACTAGTATTAAAATTAAAACTAAAACTGAAATTATAACTAAAACTATAACTATAACTAAAACTAAAACTAAAACTAAAACTATAACTATAACTATAACTATAACTATAACTATAACTAAAACTAAAATAGAAACTGAAACTAAAAATAAAATTATAACTAAAACTATAACTATAACTAAAACTAAAACTAAAACTAAAACTAAAACTATAACTATAACTATAACTATAACTAAAACTAAAATTAAACTAAAACTAAAACTATAATTATAACTATAACTATAACTATAAGTAAAACTAAAACTAAAACTATAACTAAAACTCAAACTAAACCTAAAACTAAAACTAAAACAAAAACTATACCTATACCTATAACTATAACTATAACTATAACTATAACTAAAACTAAAACTATAACTATATTTATATCTATAAGTAAAACTAAAACTAAAACTATAACTATAACTAAAACTAAAACTGAAACTAAAACTAAAACTAAAACAAAAAACTTTAACTATAACTATAACTATAACTATAACTATAACTATAACTATAACTAAAACTAAAACTAAAACTAAAACTAAAAGTGAAAGTGAAACTAAAACCAAAATTCAAACTATAACTAAAACTAAAATTAAAACTATAACTATAACTATAACTATAACTAAAAGTAAAACTATACCTATAACTATAACTATAACTTTAACTATAACTAAAACAGAAAAAAACATAAACTATAACTAAAACTAAAACTAAAACTAAAATTGAAACTGAAACTGAAACTAAAACTAAGACTGAAACTGAAATTGAAACTTAAACTAAAACTAAAATTAAAACTAAAATTAAAACTGAAACTGAAACTGAAACTGAAACTATAACTATAACTATAACTGTAACTGTAACTGTAACTAAAACTAAAACTATAACTAAAACTAAAACTAAAACTATAACTCTAACTATAACTATAACTATAACTAAAACTAAAACTAAAACTGAAAATGAAACTGAAACTAAAACTCAAACTAAAATTATAACTATAACTATAATTATAACTAAAACTAAAACTAAAACTAAAACCAAAACTGAAACTGAAACTGAAAATGAAACTAAATCTAAAACTAAAACTGAAACTGAAACTAAAACTAAACTAAAAATATGATTTTAACTATAACTAAAACTAAAACTAAAACTAAAACTAGAACTGAAACTGAAACATGAAACGGAAACTAAAACTGAAATTAAAACTAAAACTGAAACTGAAAATGAAACTAAAACTGAAACTGATACTGAAACTGAAACAAAAACTAAAACTATAACTATAACTATAACTAAAACTAAAACTGAAACTAAAACTTTAACTATAACTATAACTAAAACTAAAACTAAAACTAAAACGAAAACCGGAAGTGAAACTGAAACTAGAACTAAAACTGAAACTAAAACTAAACTATAACTATAACTATAACTAAAATTAAACTAAAACTAAAACTATCACTATATAACTATAACTCTAACTACAACTAAAACTAAAACAAAAATTATAACTATAACTAAAACTAAACCTAAAACTAAAAATATACCTATAACCATAACTATAACTATATCTATAACTATAACTAAAACTAAAACTATGACTATGACTAAAACTGAAACTAAAACAGAAACTGAAAATGAAACTGAAACTAAAACTGAAGCTAAAGCTAAAACTAAAACTAAAACTAAACTATAACTATAACAATAACCATAACTAAAACTAAAACTAAAACTAAAACTATAACTATAACTATATATATAAAAAAAACTAAAACTAAAACTAAAACTGAAACTGAAACTGAAACTAAAACTAAAATTGAAACTGGAACTAGATCTATAACTAAAACTAAAACAAAAACTGAAACTGAAACTAAAACTAAAACTAAAACTAAAACTTAAACTGAAACTAAAACTAAACCTAAAACTTTAACTATAACTAAAACTAAAACTAAATCTAAAACAATAAATGTAACTATAACTAAAACTATAACTAAAACTAAATCTAAAACAAAAACTGATATTTAAACTAAAACTAAAACTGAAAATTAAACTGAAACTGAAAATATAACTGAAACTAACATTAAAACTAGAACTATGAATATAACCAAAACTAAAACTAAAAAGTAAAAATATAACTAAAACTAAAACTAAAACTATAACTTGAACTAAAACTAGAACTGAAACTCAAACTATAACTTCAACTATAATTATAACTAAAACTAAAACTATAACTATAAAACTATAACTAAAACTAAAACTAAAACTAAAACTAAAACTGAAACTATAAATATAACTATCACTAAAAATAATACTAAAACTAAAACTAAAACTAAAACTTTAAATATAAATATATATAAAACCAAAACTAAAACTAAAACTAAAACTGAAACTGGAACTAAAACTAAAACTGAAATTGAAACTAAAACTAAAACTAAAACTAAAACTAAAAATTAAACAATAACAATAACTAAAACTAAAACTAAAACTAAAACTTAAACCATAACTAAAACTAAAACTATAACTATAACTATAACTATAACTTAAACGAAAATAGAAACTAAAACTAAAACTAAAATTATAACTAAAACTATATATATAACTATAATTAAAACTAAAACTAAAACTAAATCTAAACCTGAAACTGAAACCGAAAACAAAACTATGGATGAAACTGAAACTAAAACAAAAACAATAACTATAACTAGAACTAAAACTAAAAATAAAACTGAAACTGAAACTAAAACTAAAACTAAAATTGAAACTGAAAATGAAACTGAAACTAAAACTGACACTGAAACTGAAACTAAAACTAAAACTAAAACTATAACTATAACTATAAATATAACTAAAACTAAAACTAAAACTATAATATAACAATAACTATTATTAAAACTAGAACTAATACTTAAACTAAAACTAAAACTGAAACTGCAAACAAAACTAAAGCTGAAACTGAAACTAAAACCAAAACTATAACTATATCTAAAACTAAAAGTAAAACTGATACTGAAACTAAAACTAAAACTAAAACTGAAACTGAAACTGAAACTAAAACTAAAACTGAAACAAAAACTAAAAATAAAACTATAACTATAATTATAACCAAAACTAAAACTAAAACTAAAACTAAAACTGGAACTGAAACTAAAATTAAAACTGAAACTCACTATAACTAAAACTAAAACTAAAACTAAAAACTAAAACTAAAACTATAACTTTAACTATGACTAAAACTAAAACTAAAATTATAAATAAAACTAAAACTGAAACTAAAACTATAACAAAAACTAAAACTGAAAATGAAACTAAAACTAAAACTGAAACTGACACTAAAACTATAACTATAACAATAACTATAACTATAACTATAACTATAACTAAGATTAAAACTAATACTAAAACTAAAACTGAAACTATAACTAAAACTATAAATGTAATTATAACTATAACTAAAACTAAAGCTGAAACTGAAACATGAAATTGAAACAAAAGATATAACTATAAATATAACTAGAACTAAAACAAAAACTATAACTATAACTATAACTATAGCTAAAACTAAAACTAAAACTAAAATTAAAACTAAAACTGAAACTGAAACTGAACCTGAAACTAAAACTGAAACTGAAACTAAAACTGAAACTGAAATTGAAACTAAAACTAAAACTATAACTATAACTATAACTAAAACTAAAACTATAACTACAACTATAACTAAAACTAAAACTAACACTAAAACTAAAACGAAAACTGGACCTGAAACTGAAACTGAAACTGAAACTGGAACTGAAACTGAAATTAAAACTAAAACTGAACGTGAAACTGAAACTGCAACTAAAACTAAAGCTAAAACTATAACTATAACTATAACTATAGCCAAAATTAAACTAAAATTAAAACTGAAACTGTCATTATATAACTACAACTTCAACTATAACTGAAACTAAAAAAAAACTATAACTATAACTGAAACTAAACCTAAAACTAAAACTAAAACTATACCTATAACTATAACTATAACTATAACTATAACTATAACTATAACTATAACTATAACTAAAACTAAATCTAAAACTATAACTAAAACTAAAACTATAACTAAAACAGAAACTGAAACTGAAACTGAAACTAAAACTAAAGCTACAGCTAAAACTAAAACTAAAACTAAAACTATAACTATAACTCTAAATATAACTAAAACTAAAACTAAAACTGAAACTGAAACTGAAACTAAAACTAAAACTAAAACTAAAACTATAACTAAAACTAAAACTAAAACTAAAACTGAAACTGAAACTAAAACTAAAACTAAAACTGAAACTGAAACATAAACTAAAACTAAAACTAAAACTAAAACTATAACTATAACTAAAACTAAAACTGAAACTATAACTATAACTATAACTAAAACTATAACTATAACTAAACACTAAAACTAGAACTAAAACTTAAAATCAAAATTAAACTGAAACTGAAACTAAAACTGAAACTAAAACTATAAATATAACTAAAACTAAAACTAAAAGTAAAACTATAACTAAAACTATAACTATAACTGAAACTAAAACTACAACTAAAATTAAAACTCTACCTATAACTATAACTTTAAAAAAACTAAAACTAAAACTAAAACTATAACTATAACTATAACTAAAATTAAAACTAAAACTAAAACTAAAACTAAACCTCAAACTATAACTACAACTATAACTACAACTAAAACTAAAACCAAAACTAAAACTATAACTAAAACTTTAACTAAAACTAAAACTGAAACTATAACTATAACTATAACTATAAATAATTCTAAAACTAGAACTGAAACTGAAACTGAAACTAAAACTAAAACTGAAACTAAAACTAAAATTAAAACTATAACTATAACTAAAACTAAAACTATAACTATAACTATAACTAAAACTAAACCTAAAACTAAAACTAAAACTAAACCTATACCTATAACTATAACTATAACTATAACTATAACTAAAACTAAAACTATAACTATAACTAACTAAAACTGAAACTAAAACTAAAACAGAAACTGAAAATGAAACTGAAACTAAAACTGAAGCTAAAATTAAAACTAAACTATAACTAAAACTAAAACTATAACTAAAACTTTAACAAAAACTATAACTATAACTATAACTAAAACTAAAACTAAAACTAAAACTTTAAATATAACTATATCTAAAACTAAAACGAAAACTAAAACTAAAACAGAAACTGAAACTGAAACTAAAACTAAAACTAAAACTGAAACTAAAACTATGACTATAACTATAACTATAACTATAATTAAAACTAAACCTGAAACTAAAACAAAAACTAAAACTGAAACTGAAACTAAAACTAAAACTAAAACTATAACTAGAACTATAACTATAACTAAACACTAAAACTAAAAACTAAAACAGAAAATGAACTGAAACTGAAACTAAAATTATAACTAAAACTATAAATATAACTAAAACTAACTCAAAACTAAAACTAAAATTATACCTAAAACTATAACTATAACTATACTAAAACTAAAACTAAAACTTAACTATAACTATAACTATAACTAAACACTGAAACTAAAAACTAAAACTGAAACTGAAAATGAAACTGAAAATAAAACTAAAACTGAAACTGCAAATAAAACTAAAACTAAAATTATAACTTTAACTATAACTATAACTATAACTATAAGTATGACTAAAACTAAAGCTATAACTATAACTATAACTAAAACTAGAACTAAAACTGAAACTAAATGAAAAACTGAAACCGAAACTGAAACTAAAATAAAGGTAAAATTGAAATTAAACTATAACTAAAACTAAAACTAAAACTAATACATAAACTAAAACTATAACTAAAACTATAACAATAACAATAGGTACAACTGAAACTAAAACTGAAACTAATACTGAAACTGAAACTAAAACTAAAACTGAAACTGAAACTAAAACTAAAAATATAACTATAACTATAACTATAACTATAACTGAAACTAATACTAAAACTAAAACTGAAACTAAAACTAAAACTAAAATAAAACTGAAAATGAAACTGAAACTGAAACTAAAATTAAAACTAAAAGTATAAATATATCTAAAACTAAAACTAAAACTAAAATTATAATTATAACTATAACTATAACTAAAACTAAAAAAGAACCTGAAACTGAAACTAAAACTAAAGCTAAAACTAAAACAAAAATATAACTAAAACTATAAATATACCTATAACTATTAACTATAACCATAACTATACCTAAAATTAAAATTAAAACTATAACTACAAGTAAAACTGAAACTGTAACTAAAACTAAAACTAAAACTAGAACTAAAACTCTAACTATAACTATAACTATAACTATGAATATAACTATAACTAAAACTAAAACTAAAACTAAAACTGAAAGTGAAACTAAAACTAAAACTATACCTATAACTATAACTATAACTATAACTAAAACTATTACTATAACTAAAACTAAAACAAAAACTGAAACTGAAACTGAACCTAAACTAAAGCTAAAGCTAAAACTAAAACAAAATTATAACTATAACTATAACCATAACTAAAACTTAGACTAAAACTAAAACTAAAACTATAACGGTAAGTATAAATATAGCTAAAACTAAAACCAAAACTAAAACTGAAACTGAAACTGAAACTAAAATAAAACTGAAACTGAAACTGAAACTATAACTAAAACTGTAACTAAAACTGAAACTGAAACTAAAACTAAATTTAAAACTACAACTGAAACTCAAACTAAAACTAAAACTAAAACTATAACTATAACTATAACTAAAACTAAAACTAAAACTATAACTACAACTATAACTATAACTATAACTAAAACTATAACTATGACTAAACACTAAAACTAGAACTAAAACTGAAAATGAAACTGAAACTGAAAATGAAACTGAAACTGAAACTAAAACTGAAACTAAAATTAAAACTAAAACTATAAATATAACTAAAAATAAACTAAAACTAAAAGAAAATTATAACTAAAACTATAAAATATAACTAAACCTCAAACTATGACTAAACCTCAAACTATAACTACAACTATAACTATAACTAAAACTAAAACTAAAACTATAACTATAACAATAACTTCAACTAAAACTAAAAATAAAACTAAAACTATCTCTATAACTATAACTATAACTATAAATAACAATAAAACTGAAACTGAAACTGAAACTAAAACTATAACTATAATTATAACTATAACTAAACAGAAACTGAAAATGAAACTGGAACTAAGGCTAAAATTAAAACTAAACTAAAACTAAAACTAAAACTATGAATATAACTATAACTATAACCATAACAATAACCAAAACTAAAACTAAAACTAAAACAAATACTAAAACTTCAAATATAACTATATCTAAAACTAAAACTAAAACTAATACTAAAACTTCAAATATAACTATATCTAAAACTAAAACTAAAACTAAAACAGGAACTGAAACTGAAACTGAAACTAAAACAGAAAATGAAACTGAAACTGAAACTATAACTATAACTATAACTATAACTAAAACTAAAACTAAAACTAAAACAAAAACTAAAACTGAAACTGAAACTAAAACTAAAACTAAAACTGAAACTAAAACTACAACTATATCTAAAACTAAAATTAAAACTAAAACTATAACTATAACTAAAACTAAAACTAAAACTAGAACTATAACTATAAGTATAACTATAACTATAACTAAACACTAAAACTAAAACTGAAAATGAAACTGAAACTGAAACTAAAATTGAAATTAAAACTATAAATATAACTGAAACTAAAACTAAAACTAAAACAAAAATTATAACTAAAAACTATAACTAAAACTGAAACTATAAATATAACTATAGCAATAACTAAAACCAAAACTAAAATTATAACTAAAACTATAACTATAACTGAAACTAAAACTAAAACTAAAACTATAACTACAAAAATAACTATAACTAAAACTAAAATTAAACTAAAACTAAAACTATAATATAACTATAACTATAAGTAAAACTAAAACTAAAACTATAACTATAACTAAAACTAAACCTAAAACTAAAACTAAAACAAAAACTATACCTATAACTATAACTATAACTATAACTAAAACTAAAACAGAAACTGAAACTAAAACTAATACTAAAACTAAAACTAAAACTATAACTATAACTAAAACTAAACCTAAAACTAAAACTAAAACAAAAACTATACCTATAACTATAACTATAACTATAACTATAACTAAAACTAAAACAAAAACTGAAACAGAAACTAAAACTGAAACTAAAACTAAAACTATAACTATAACTATAACTAAAACTAAAACTAAAACTAAAACTAAAAATATAAATATAACTATAACTATAACTATAACTAAAACTTAATCTAAAACAAAAACTGAAACTGAAAATAAAACTGAAACTAAAATTAAAACTAAAACTATAAATTTAACCATAACTAAAACTAAAACTAAAAGTAAAAATATAACTAAAACTATGACTAAAACTAAAACTTAAACTTAAACTAAAACTAAACCTCAAACTATAACTTCAACTATAATTATAAGTAAAACTGAAACTAAAACTAAAACTATAACTAAAACTAAAACTAAAACTATAACTAAAACTAAAACTAAAACTAAAACTATAACAGAAACTGAAAATGAAACTGAAACTAAAATTAATGGCTAAAATTAAAACTAAACTATAACTAAAACTAAAACTACAACTAAAACTAAAGCTATAACTATAACTATAACTATAACCATAACTAAAACTAAAACTATAACTATAACTGTTACTGAAACTAAACCTAAAAACAAAAACTAAAACTAAAACTGAAACTATACCTATAAATATAACTTTAACTGAAACTATACCTATAAATATAACCTTAACTATAACTATAACTAAAACTAAAAGTATAACTATAACTAAAACTAAAACTAAAACTAAAACAGAAACTGAAAATGAAACTGAAACTAAAACTAAAGCTAAAATTAAAACTAAACTATAACTATAACTATAAATAAAACTAAAACTAAAACTGAAACTGAAACTGAAAATGAAACTGAAACTAAAACTAAAGCTAAAAATAAAACTAAACCATAACTAAAACTAAAACTAAAACTAAAACTAAAACTTTAAATATAACTATATCGAAAACTAAAACTAAAATTAAAACAGGAACTGAAACTGAAACTTAAACTAAAACTGAAACTGAAACTGAAACTGAAACTATAACTATAACTATAACTATAACTAAAACTAAAACTAAAACTAAAACAAAAACTAAAACTGAAACTGAAACTAAAACTAAAACTAAAACTGAAACTAAAACTACAACTAAATCTAAAACTAAAATTAAAACTAAAACTATAACTATAACTAAACTAAAACTAAAACTAGAACTATAACTATAAGTATAACTATAATTATAACTAAACACTAAAACTAAAACTGAAAATGAAACTGAAACTGAAACTAAACTTGAAATTAAAACTATAAAAATAACTAAAACTAAAACTAAAACTAAAACAAAAATTATAACTAAAAACTATAACTAAAACTAAAACTAAAACTATAACTATAACTATAGCAATAACTAAAACCAAAACTAAAATTATAACTAAAACTATAACTATAACTAAAACTAAAACTAAAACTAAAACTATAACTACAAAAATAACTATAACTAAAACTAAAATTAAACTAGAACTAAAACTATAACTATAACTATGACTAAAACTAAACCTAAAACTAAAACTAAAACAAAAACTATACTTATAACTATAACTATAACTATAACTAAAACTAAAACAGAAACTGAAACTGAAACTAAAACTAAAACTGAAACTAAAACTATAACTATAATTAAAACTAAACCTAAAACTAAAACTAAAACTAAAACAAAAACTATACCTATAACTATAACTATAACTATAACTAAAACTAAAACAGAAACTGAAACTGAAACTAAAACTAAAACTATAACTATAACTATAACTAAATCTAAAACTAAAACTAAAACTAAAAATATAAATATAACTATAACTATAACTATAACTGAAACTTAATCTAAAACAAAAGCTGAAACTGAAACTAAAACTAAAACTAAAACTGAAAATGAAACTGAAACTGAAAATAAAACTGAAACTAAAATTAAAACTGAAACTATAAATTTAACCATAACTAAAACTAAAACTAAAAGTGAAAATATAACTAAAACTATGACTAAAACTAAAACTTAAACTTAAACTAAAACTAAACCTCAAACTATAACTTCAACTATAATTATAACTAAAACTGAAACTAAAACTAAAACTATAACTAAAACTAAAACTACAACTATAACTAAATCTAAAACTAAAACTAAAACTACAACTAAAACTATAACAGAAACTGAAAATGAAACTGAAACTAAAATTAATGGCTAAAATTAAAACTAAACTGTAACTAAAACTAAAACTACAACTAAAACTAAAGGTATAACTATAACTATAACTATAACTATAACCATAACTAAAACTAAAACTATAACTATAACTATAACTAAAACTAAACCTAAAACAAAAACTAAAACTAAAACTGAAATTATACTTATAAATATAACTATAACTATAACTAAAACTAAAAGTATAACTATAACTAAAACTAAAACTAAAACTAAAACAGAAACTGAAAATGAAACTGAAACTAAAACTAAAGCTAAAATTAGAACTAAACTATAACTATAACTATAAATAAAACTAAAACTAAAACTAAAACTGAAACTGAAAAAGAAACTGAAACTAAAACTAAAGCTAAAAATAAAACTAAACCATAACTAAAACTAAAACTAAAACTAAAACTAAAACTTTAAATATAACTATAGCGAAAACTAAAACTAAAACTCAAACTAAAACAGAAACTGAAATTGAAACTGAAACTAAAACTAAAACTGAAACTGGAACTAAAACTAAAACTGAAACTGAAACTGAAACTAAAACTAAAACTAAAACTTTAACTATAAATATAACTAAAACTAAAACTATAACTATAACTATAACTAAAATTAAAACTAAAACTAAAACTAAAACTATTACTAAAACTTGAATTATAACTAAAACTATAACTAGAACTATAACTATAACTAAAACTAAAACTATAACTATAAATAAACACTAAAACTAAAACTGAAAATGAAACTGAAACTGAAACTAAAATTAAAACTAAAACTATGAATATAACTAAAATTAAAACTAAAACTAAAATTATAACTAAAACTATAACTATAACTCAAACAAAAATTGAAACTATAACTATAACTATAACTATAACTAAAACGAAAATAGGAACTAAAACTGAAACTATAATTATAACTAAAACTATATATACAACTATAATTAAAACTAAAACTAAAACTAAAACTAAATCTAAACCTGAAACTGAAACTGAAAACAAAACTAAGGATGAAACTGAAACTAAAACAAAAACTATAACTATAACTATAACTAAAACTAAAAATAAAACTGAAAGTGGAACTAAAACTAAAACTAAAACTGGAACTGAAAATGAAACTGAAACTAAAACTGACACTGAAACTAAAACTAAAACTAAAACTAAAACTATAACTATAACTATAACTAAAACTAAAACTAAAACTATAATATAACAATAACTATAATTAAAACTAGAACTAATACTAAAACTAAAACTAAAACTGGAACAAAAACAAAACTAAAGCTGAAACTGAAACTAAAATGAAAATAGAAACTAAAACTAAAACTAAAATTATAACTAAAACTATATATAAAACTAAAACTAAAACTAAAACTAAAACTAAATCTAAACCTGAAACTGAAACTGAAAAAAAACTAAGGATGAAACTGAAACTAAAACAAAAACTATAACCATAACTATAACTAAAACTAAAAATAAAACTGAAACTGGAACTAAAACTAAAACTAAAACTGAAACTGAAAATGAAACTGAAACTAAAACTGACACTGAAACTGAAACTAAAACTAAAACTAAAACTAAAACTATAACTATAACTATAACTATAATTATAACTTAAACTAAAACTATACTATAACAATAACTATAATTAAAACTAGAACTAATACTAAAACTAAAAATAAAACTGAAACTAAAACAAAACTAAAGCTGAAACTGAAACTAGAACTAAAACTATAACTATAACTAAAACTAAAAGTAAAACTGATACTGAAACTAAAACTAAAACTAAAACTGAAACTGAAACTGAAACTGAAACTAAAACTAAAACTAAAACTAAAACTGAAACAAAAACTAAAATTAAAACTATAACCATAATTATAACTAAAACTAAAATTAAAACTAAAACTAAAACTGAAACTGAAACTAAAATTAAAACTAAAACTCACTATAACAAAAACTAAAGCTAAAACTAAAACTAAAAACTAAAACTAAAACTATAACTTTAACTATGACTAAAAGTAAAACCAAAATTGTAACTAAAAGTAAAAACTGAAACTAAAACTATAACAAAAACCAAAACTGAAAATGAAACTAAAACTAAAAGTAAAACCAAAATTATAACTAAAACTAAAACTGAAACTAAAACTATAACAAAAACTAAAACTGAAAATGAAACTAAAACTAAAACTGAAACTGACACTAAAACTAAAACTATAAATATAACTATAACTATAACTATAACTATAACTATAACTATAACTAAAACTAAAATTAAAACTAAAACTGAAAACTAAAACTAAAACTATAACTTTAACTATGACTAAAACTAAAACTAAAATTATAACTAAAACTAAAACTGAAACTAAAACTATAACAAAAACTAAAACTGAAAATGAAACTAAAACTAAAACTGAAACTGACACTAAAACTATAACTGTAACTATAACTATAACTATAACTAAGATTAAAACTATACTAAAACTAAAACCAAAAGAGAAACAGAAACTGAAAATGAAACTGAATCTAAAACTAAAACTAAAACTGAAACTATAACTAAAACTATAAATATAATTATAACTATAACTAAAACTAAAACTAAAACTGAAACTGAAACATGAAATTGAAACAAAAACTAAAACTAAAACTAAAACTAAAACTTTAACTAAAACTATTACTATAACTATAACTATAACTATAAATATAACTAGAACTAAAACAAAAACTATAACTATAACTTTAACTATAGCTAAAACTAAAACTAAAACTAAAATTAAAACTAAAACTGAAACTGAAACTGAACCTGAAACTAAAACTGAAACTGAAACTAAAACTGAAACTGAAACTGAAACTAAAACTAAAACTATAACTATAACTATAACTATAACTAAAACTATAACTATAACTATAACTATAACTAAAACTAAAACTAAAACTAAAACTAAAATGAAAACTGGACCTGAAACTGAAACTAAAACTGAAACTGGAACGGAAACTGAAATTAAAACTAAAACTGAATGTGAAACTGAAACTGGATCTAAAACTAGAGCTAAAACTATAACTATAACTATAACTATAACTATAGCCAAAATTAAACTAAAACTAAAACTAAAACTGTCACTATAGAACTACAACTTTAACTATAACTAAAACTAAAAAGACTATAACTATAATTAAACCGAACCTAAAACTACAACTAAAACTAAAACTAAAACTATACCTATACCTATAACTATAACTATAACTATAACTATAACTATAAATATAACAAAAAATAAATCTAAAACTATAACTAAAACTAAAACTATAACTAAAACAGAAACTGAAACTGAAACTAAAACTAAAGCTACAGCTAAAACTAAAACTAAAACTAAAACTATAACTCTAAATATAACTGAAACTAAAACTAAAACTGAAACTGAAACTGAAACTAAAACTAAAACTAAAACTAAAACTAAAACTATAACTAAAACTAAAATTAAAACTAAAACTGAAACTAAAACTGCAACTGAAACTAAAACTAAAACTAAAACTATAACTATAACTGAAACTAACACTAAAACTATAACTATAACTATCACTAAAACTATAACTAATAATAAAATTATAACTAAAACTATAACTATAACTGAAACTAAAACTACAACTAAAATTAGAACTATAACTACAACTATAACTATAACTAAAACTAAAACTAAAACTCTAACTATAACTATAACTTTAAATAAAACTGAAACTAAAACTAAAACTATAACTATAACTATAACTATAAATAATACTAAAACTAAAACTGAAACTGAATCTAAAACTATAACTATAACTATAACTAAAATTAAAACTAAAACTAAACCTAAAACTAAACCTCAAACTATAACTACAACTATAACTATAACTAAAACTAAAACCAAAACTAAAACTATAACTAAAACTTCAACTAAAACTAAAACTGAAACTATAACTATAACTACAACTATAAATAATTCTAAAACTAGAACTGAAACTGAAACTGAAACTAAAACTGAAACTGAAACTAAAACTAAAACTAAAACTATACTTATAACTATAACTAAAACTAAAACTATAACTATAACTATAACTAAAACTAAACCTAAAACTAAAACTAAAACTAAACCTATACCTATAACTATAACTATAACTATAACTATAACTAAAACTAAAACTATAACTATAACTATAACTAAAACTGAAACTAAAACTAAAACAGAAACTGAAAATGAAACTGAAACTAAAACTGAAGCTGAAATTAAAACTAAACTATAACCAAAACTAAAACTATAACTAAAACTTTAACTAAAACTATAACTATAACTATAACTAAAACTAAAAATAAAACTAAAACTTTAAATATAACTATTTTTTAAACTAAAACTAAAACTAAAACTAAAACAGAAACTGAAACTGAAACTAAAACTAAAACTAAAACTTAAACTAAAACTATGACTATAACTATAACTATAACTATAACTAAAACTAAAACTGAAACTTAAACAAAAACAAAAACTGAAATTGAAACTAAAACTAAAACTAAAACTAAAACTATAACTAGAACTATAACTACAACTATAACTAAAACTATAACTATAACTAAACACTAAAACTAAAAACTAAAACAGAAAATGAAACTGAAACTGAAACTAAAATTATAACTAAAACTATATATATAACTAAAACTAACTCAAAACTAAAACTAAAATTATATCTAAAACTATAACTATAACTATAACTATAACTAAAACTAAAACTTAACTATAACTATAACTATAACTAAACACTGGAACTAAAAACTAAAACTGAAACTGAAAATGAAACTGAAAATAAAACAAAAACTGAAACTGCAAATAAAACTAAAACTAAAACTATAATCTATAACTATAACTATAAGTACTACTAAAACTAAAGCTATAACTATGACTATAACTAAAACTAAAACTAAAACTGAATGAAAAACTGATAACGAAAGTGAAACTAAAATAAATGTAAAATTGAAATTGAACTATCACTAAAACTAAAACTAAAACTTATACTAAAACTAAAACTATAACTATAACAATAACCATAACAATAAGTACAACTAAAACTAAAACTGAAACTAATACTGAAACTGAAACTAAAACTAAAACTGAAACTGAAACTAAAACTAAAAATATAACTATAACTATAACTATAACTAAAACTAATACTAAAACTAAAACTGAAACTGAAACTAAAACTAAAATTGAAACTAAAAGTATAAATATAACTAAAACTAAAACTAAAACTAAAATTATACCTAAAACTATAACTATAACTAAAACTAAAACTAAAACTAAAACTATAACTATAACTATAACTATAACTATAACTAAAACTAAAACAGAAACTGAAACTGAAACTAAAACTAAAACAAAAATATAATTAAAACTATAAATATACCTATAACTATTAACTATAACAATAACAATAACTAAAACTAAAATTAAAACTATAACTACAAGTAAAACTGAAACTGTAACTAAAACTAAAACTAAAACTAGAACTAAAACTCTAACTATAACTATAACTATAACTATGGATATAACTATAAAACTAAAACTAAAACTAAAACTGAAAGTGAAACTAAAACTAAAACTATACCTATAACTATAACTATAACTATAACTAAAACTGAAACTATTACTATAACTAAAACTAAAACAGAAACTGAAACTGAAACTGAAACTGAACCTAAACTAAAGCTAAAGCTAAAACTAAAACAAAATTATAGCTATAACTATAACCATAACTAAAACTAAAACTGAAACTATAACTAGAACTAAAACTATAACGATAAGTATAAATATAGCTAAAACTAAAACCAAAACTAAAACTGAAACTGAAACTGAAACTAAAATAAAACTGAAACTGAAACTGAAACTATTACTAAAACTGAAACTAAAACTGAAACTGAAACTAAAACTAAATTTGAAACTACAACTGAAACTCAAACTAAAACTAAAACTGAAACTATAAATATTACTATAACTAAAACTAAAACTAGAATTAAAACTATAACTACAACTATAACTATAACTATAACTAAAACTATAACTATGACTAAACACTAAAACTAGAACTAAAACTGAAAATGAAACTGAAACTGAAACTGAAACTGAAACTAAAACTATAACTATAACTATAACTATAACTAAAACTAAAACTAAAACCAAAACAAAAACTAAAACTGAAACTGAAACTAAAACTAAAACTAAAACTGAAACTAAAACTACAACTAAATCTAAAACTAAAATTAAAACTAAAATTATAACTATAACTAAAACTAAAACTAGAACTAGAACTATAACTATAACTATAACTAAACACTAAAACTAAAACTGAAAATGAAACTACAACTAATACTAAAATTGAAATTAAAACTATAAATACAACTAAAACCAAAACTAAACTAAAACTAAAATTATAACTAAAAACTATAACTAGACCTAAAACTAAAACTATAACTATAACTATAACTATAACTAAAACCAAAACTGAAATTATAACTAAAACTATAACTATAACTAAAACTAAAACTAAAACTAAAACTATAACTATAAAAATAACTATAACTAAAACTAAAATTAAACTAAAACTAAAACTATAACTATAACTATAACTATAAGTAAAACTAAAACTAAAACTATAACTATAACTAAAACTAAACCTAAAACTAAAACTAAAACAAAAACTATACCTATAACTACAATTATAACTATAACTAAAACTAAAACAGAAACTGAAACTGAAACTAAACCTGAAACTAAAACTAAAACTATAACTAAAACTAATCCTAAAACTAAAACTAAAACAAAAACTATACCTATAACTATAACTATAACTATAACTAAAACTAAAATTAAAACTAAAACTATAAATATAACTATAACTAAAACTATAACTAAAACTGAATCTAAAACAAAAACTGAAACTGAAACTAAAACTAAAACTGAAAATGAAACTGAAACTGTAAATAAAACTGAAACTAAAATTAAAACTAAAACTATAAATTTAACCATAACTAAAACTAAAACTAAAATTAAAAATATAACTAAAACTATGACTAAAACTGAAACTTAAACTAAAACTAAAACGAACCCTCAAACTATAACTTCAACTATAATTATAACTAAAACTGAAACTAAAACTAAAACTATAACTAAAACTAAAACTATAACTAAAACTAAAACTAAAACTAAAACTAAAACTAAAACAGAAACTGAAAATGAAACTGAAACTAAAATTAAAGTTAAAATTAAAACTAAACTATAACTAAAACTAAAACTAAAACTAAAACTAAAGCTATAACTATAACTATAATTATAACCATAACTAAAACTAAAACTATAACTATAATTAGAACTAAACCTAAAACAAAAACTAAAACTAAAACTTAAACTATACCTATAACTATAACTATAACTATAACTATAACTAAAACTAAAAGTATAACTATAACTATAACTAAAACTAAAACTAAAACTAAAACAGAAACTTAAAATGAAACTGAAACTAATACTAAAGCTAAAATTAAAACTAAACTATAACTATAACTATAAATAAAACTAAAACTAAAACTGAAACTGAAAATGAAACTGAAACTAAAACTAAAGCTAAAATTAAAACTAAACCATAACTAAAACTAAAACTAAAACTAAAACTAAAACTTTAATTATAACTATCTAAAACTAAAACTAAAACTAAAACAGAAACTGAAATTGAAACTGAAACTAAAACTAAAACTGAAACTGGAACTAAAACTGAAACTGAAACTGAAACTAAAACTAAAAAACTAAAACTTAAACTATAACTATAACTAAAACTAAAACTAAAACTAAAACTATAACTATAACTAAAATTAAAACTAAAACTAAAACTAAAACTATTACTAAAACTGAAATTAAAACTAAAACTATAACTAGAACTATAACTATAACTAAAACTAAAACTATAACTATAAATAAACACTAAAACTAAAACTGAAAATGGAACTGAAACTGAAACTAAAATTAAAACTTAAACTATAAATATAACTAAAACTAAAACTAAAACTAAAATTATAACTAAAACTATAACTATAACTTAAACAGAAATTAAAACTATAACTATAACTATAACTATAACTATAACTATAACTAAAACGAAAATAGAAACTAAAACTGAAACTAAAATTATAACTAAAACTATATATATAACTATAATTAAAACTAAAACTAAAACTAAAACTAAAACTAAATCTAAACTTGAAACTGAAACTGAAAACAAAACTAAGGATGAAACTGAAACTAAAACAAAAACTATAACTATAACTATAACTATAACTAAAACTGAAAATAAAACTGAAACTGGAACTAAAACTAAAACTAAAACTGAAACTGAAAATGAAACTGAAACTAAAACTGACACTGAAACTAAAACTAAAACTAAAACTAAAACTATAACTATAACTATAACCAAAACTAAAACTAAAACTATAATATAACAATAACTATAATTAAAAATAGAACTTATACTAAAACTAAAACTAAAACTGGAACTAAAACAAAACTAAAGCTGAAACTGAAACTAAAATGAAAATAAACTAAAACTAAAACTAAAATTATAACTAAAACTATATATAAAACTAAAACTAAAACTAAAACTAAAACTAAATCTAAACCTGAAACTGAAACTGGAAACAAAACTAAGGATGAAACTGAAACTAAAACAAAAATTATAACTATAACTATAACTAAAACTAAAAATAAAACTGAAACTGGAACTAAAACTAAAACTAAAACTGAAACTGAAATTGAAACTGAAACTAAAACTGAAACTAAAACTAAAACTAAAACAATAACTATAACTATAACTATAACTATAACTATAACTTAAACTAAAACTATAATATAACAATAACTATAATTAAAACTAGAACTAATACTAAAACTAAAACTAAAACTGAAACTAAAACAAAACTAAAGCTGAAACTGAAACTAAAACTAAAACTATAACTATAACTAAAACTAAAAGTAAAACTGATACTGAAACTAAAACTAAAACTAAAACTGAAACTGAAACTGAAACTAAAACTAAAACTAAAACTGAAACAAAAACTAAAATTAAAACTATAACCATAATTATAACTAAAACTAAAATTAAAACTAAAATTAAACTGAAACTGACACTAAAATTAAAAACTAAAACTCACTATAACTAAAACTAAAACTAAAACTAAAACTAAAAACTAAAACTAAAACTATAACTTTAACTATGACTAAAAGTAAAACCAAAATTATAACTAAACTAAAACTGAAACTAAAACTTTAACAAAAACCATAACTGGAAATGAAACTAAAACTAAAAGTAAAACCAAAATTATAACTAAAACTAAAACTGAAACTAAAACTATAACAAAAACTAAAACTGAAAATGAAACTAAAACTAAAACTGAATCTGACACTAAAACTAAAACTATTAACATAACTATAACTATAACTATAAATAAAACTATAACTAAAACTAAAATTAAAACTAAAACTAGAACTGAAACCAAAACTGAAACTGAAACTGAAAATGAAACTGAATCTAAAACTAAAACTAAAACTGAAACTATAACTAAAACTAAAAATATAATTGTAACTAAAACTAAAACTAAAACAACTAAAACTAAAATTGAAACTGAAAAATGAAATTGAAACAAAAACTAAAACTAAAACTAAAATTTTGACTAAAACTATTACTATAACTACTGAATAACTATAACTATAACTAGAACTAAAACAAAAACTATATCTACAACAATAACTATAACTAAAACTAAAACTAGAACTAAAACTAAAACTAAAACGAAAACTGGATCTGAAACTGAAACTAGAACTGAAACTGGAACTGAAACTGAAATTAAAACTAAAACTAAACTTGAAACTGAAACTGAAACTAAAACTAAAGCTAAAACTATAACTTTAACTATAATTATAGCCAAAATCAAACTAAAATTAAAAATAAAACTATCACTATATAACTACAACTTTAACTATAACTAAAACTAAAACTAAAACTATAACTATAACAAAAACTAAACCTAAAACTAAAACTGAAACTATACCTATAACTATAACTATAACTATAACTATAACTATAACTATAACTAAAACTAAAACTAAAACTATAATTATAACTAAAACTAAAACTATAACTAAAATAGAAACTGAAACTGAAACTAAAACTAAAGCTACAGCTAAAATTAAAACTAAACTATAACAATAACTATAACCATAACTAAAACAAAAACTAAAACTAAAACTATAACTATAAATATAACTAAAACTAAAACTAAAACTAAAACTAAAACTGAAACTGAAACTAAAACTAAAACTTAAACTAAAACTAAAATTGAAACTAAAACTAAGACTAAAACTGAAACTGAAACTCAAACTAAAACTAAAACTAAAACTATAACTATAACTAATACTAAAACTAAAACTAAAACTTACCCTGGATAGGTACGGTGGGTCGTTCGCAACCCCGAGCGTCAAAAAAAAACAGGTTTTTCTCACGTGACTCACCCCCGTGACTGAATTTGTGGGTGATCGACCTGCAGGAGGTGTTTCCCCTACACGCTCTAGTAGTGTCCAGATGTGCATTGCTGTAGCTGTACTCCTTCCCCGATTTCTGAGACGCGTCGGGGTCGAGCGCGACCGAGTTTACCCTTCTAAGGTAGTTTGCATAATTATCAAAGTTATTACGTATTATGAAATTGTCGTAGAATGGTGCAACTTGTATAGGTTATCAGTTGTGGAAAGTCTTGGTGGATTGTTTGGCTACCATGTGCATGATTTTTTTTTTAGTTAAAATGTCGTTCATCACCACGAGGACCATTTTACCGCGAGTGCCCCTTTTTCATTTTTTTTCATTTTTTTGCCAAGTCATTTTTCCGTAAGATATTGCCAAATAGTGTCGTAAAACTTTTGCTTGTTTAGTGTTGGAAAGTGTGTCTAGATGATCTGGCTACCCATGCATGACTTTGTTTTTGTCAGATACGACGTAGTTATTGGTATATTGGGTATTTAACTGCGGTTACCAATTTCTGTTTTTTTTCAATATTTGTAAAAATTACTACGTAGTAAGGAATTGCCGTATATTATTCATTTTTTTTTCATGTTTATGTGTTAGAAAGTGTGCTTTGATGGTTGGGCTAACACGTGCATGTCTTTTTTTTTATCTGAGATGCCGTATATTAGAATGTCGGGCATTTTACCGCGAGTACCCCTTTTTTATTTTTTTTCATTTTTTTGCCAATTCATTTTTCCGTAAGATATTGCGAAATAGTGTCGTAAAACTTTTGCTTTTTTAGTGTTGGAAAGTGTGTCTAGATGATCTGGCTACCCATGCGTGATTTTGTTTTTGTCAGATACGACGTAGTTATTGGTATATTGGGTATTTAACTGCGGTTGCCAATTTCTGTTTTTTTCAATATTTGTAAAAATTTACTACGTAGTAAGGAATTGCCGTATATCATTCATTTTTTTTCATGTTTATGTGTTAGAAAGTGTGCCTTGATGGTTGGGCTAACACGTGCATGTCTTTTTTTTTATCTGAGATGCCGTATATTAGAATGTTGGGCATTTTTCCGCGAGTGCCCCTTTTTATTTGTTTTGCATTTTTTTGCTTAGTCATGTTACCGTAAGGAATTGGCAAGTAGTGTCGCAAAACTTATATTTTTATAGTGTTGGAAAGGGTTTTTAGATGATCTGGCTACCCATGCCTATTTTTTTTTTTAGCCAGATATGGCGTATATATAAGTATGTGTTCGATTTTCCTGTGATTGCCATTTTTTCGTTTTTCCCAATTCTTTCAAAATTACTACGTACTAAGGAACTATCACAGAGTAATGATTCATTTATATGTTTATTTGTCGGAAAATGTGCCTTGATGGTTTGCCTAGCACGTGGCTGAAATTTTTTTTTCTGAAATGCCGTATATTAGAATGGCCATTTTTCCACTAATGCCCCTTTTTATTTGTTTTGCATTTTTTCGCTTAGTCATGTTACCGTAAGGAATTGGCAAGTAGTGTCGCAAAACTTATATTTTTATAGTGTTGGAAAGTGTTTCTAGATGATCTGGCTACCCATGCCTATCTTTTTTTTAGCCAGATATGGCGTATATATAGGTATGTGTTCGATTTTCCGGTGATTGCCATTTTTTCGTTTTTTCCCAATTCTTTCAAAATTACTACGTACTAAGGAACTATCACAGAGTAATGATTCCTCTAGATGTTTATTTGTCGGAAAATTTTGTTTACTTTTTTTTTGATTGAATATCATCAAATTTTTTTAGCTGAAATATTATATTGTTTTACATTTTTTTTTCGATTTTATTTCCCTTCAAAAAAAATTTTTTGGGTCAGAATTTTAATTTTATAGTCGTAAAATAATCGACAATTATCCAGCAACCCACCATACAATTTTTATGCATATCCAATAATAATTAGATTAGTAAATAACACCTTGAAATTGACATACCCTTCCTACATTTCAAGTGGCAGATTAGGGAGTCTGAGTCAGTGTGGTTGGCGGCCATTTTGTGGACATATCCGAAGCGTAAGCTGCCCTATCTATATATATTCTTGTTCCCTATAGAATTTGTGATATTTTGGTATATTTTTACCTGCATAAATATCATATTATATATTAAATATATGTATTTTTTTACGACATTTCTAAGTACTCAAAAAATTACCTTTAGATGTGGCCCCTGATATAAATGTAATTTACAAAATAATGAAGATTTTTTTACATATTTCTATTTTAGGATAACATGTGTTTATTCCCTAAAAAAATTAGCCACTTCCTATTTCATTTGGGTACCCCAAAAAATTCATGAAATTTGGACAGATTTTTTTGGCCAAAAAAAGTTACCCTTTTTTTCTCATTTCAGATCTTCACCTCCATGGGTCTGACTTCATCCAAAATGCACCAAGATGTGTCCTAAACATTCAAGAATCAATTCCTAAAAGGATTTGTGTATATATGTATAAACTTTTTTTTATGAATTTTTATGTCAGGTCTTTTATTTTTTCTACTTAATTTTTAAAAATATTTATAATAAATAGTTTATCTGCAGATGAGTAGTATTTATCTTTACAGTTGTTTTAAGCATTCATTGAAGTTTTTTTTTGGCAAAAGAAAAAAGGAGGTTACTGCAAAAACTGATTTTTCAAGAATTTTTTTTGGCGTCGGGGTCGTTCGCGTCCGAGTATACCCTTAAAGGGGTGTCCGAGGAGCGTACCTATCCAGGGCTAAACTATAACTATAACTATAACTAAAACTATAACTATAACTAAACACTAAAACTAGAACTAAAACTTAAAATGAAAATTAAACTGAAACTGAAACAAAAACTGAAACTAAAATTGAAACTAAAACTATAAATATAACTAAAACTAAAACTAAAAGTAAAGTTATAACTAAAACTATAACTATAACTGAAACTAAAACTAAAACTAAAATTAAAACTATAACTACAACTATAACTATAACTATAACTAAAACTAAAACTCTAACTATAACTATAACTATAAATAATACTAAAACTAAAACTGAAACTCAAACTAAAACTATAACTATAACTAAAATTAAAACTAAAACTAAAACTAAAACTAAACCTCAAACTATAACTACAACTAAAACTATAACTAAAACTAAAACCAAAACTAAAACTATAACTAAAACTTTAACTAAAACTAAAACTGAAACTATAACTATAACTTTAACTATAAATAATACTAAAACTAGAACTGAAACTGAAACTGAAACTAAAACTAAAACTATAACTATAACTATAACTAAAACTCAAACTATAACTATAACTATAACTAAATCTAAACCTAAAACTAAAACTAAATATAAAACTAAACCTATACCTATAACTATAACTAAAACTAAAACTAAAACTATAACTATAGCTATAGTTATAACTAAAACTAAAACTAAAACTAAAACTTTAAATATAACTATATCTAAAACTAAAACTAAAACTAAAACTATAACTATAACTAAAACTAAAACTATAACTGAAACAGAAACTGAAACTGAAACAGAAAATTAAACTAAAGCTACAGCTAAAATTAAAACTAAACTATAACTATAACTATAACCATAACTAAAACCAAAACTAAAACTAAAACTAAAACTATAACTATAACTATGAATATAACTATAACTAAAACTAAAACTAAAACTAAAACTGAAACTGAAACTAAAACTAAAACTAAATTAAAACTAAAACTGAAACTAAAACTAAGACTAAAACTGAAACTGAAACTAAAACTAAAACTAAAACTAAAACTATAACTATAACTAAAACTAAAACTAAAACTAAAACTATAACTATAACTATAACTAAAACTTTAACTATAAATAAACACTAAAACTATAACTAAAACTTGAAATGAAAATTAAACTGAAACCGAAACTAACTGAAACTAAAATTGAAACTAGAACTATAAATATAACTAAAACTAAAACTAAAAGTAAAATTATAACTAAAACCATAACTATAACTGAAACTAAAACTAATGAGCATAAAAAATGACTTAGAACAAACGACCGTGTTATAACAAATATTTATTTGTAATAGAGAAACTAACATCTGTAGATTTTAAATAATCTTGACAAATTTATTATATATAGTTGGTTGTCAGTTGATGCTAGTTCACTTGGTAAAGCAAACCTAGAAGCATTGGCAGATGTACTCCTGTCCCAAGCTTTCCAAGCCAGAGCCACATAGCCATAGCCATAGCCATAGCCACATTGACATAGCCATAGCCATAGCCAGAGCCAGAGCAAGAACCAGAGACATAATCAGAGCCATAGAAAAAGCCATAGAGATAGCCATAGACTTAGACAGAGCCATAGCCATAAACATAGACATAGACATAGACATAGCCATAGATATAGACAGAGACATAGCCATAGCCATAGCCCTACTTAGACATAGACATAGACATAGCCATAGATATAGACATAGATATAGACATAAATATAGCCATAGCCATAGCCATAGCCATGCACAGAGACATAGACATAGTCATAGCTATAGCCGTAGCCATAAGCATAGCCTTAGCCATACACATAGCTGTAGCTCTAGTCATAGCCATAGCTGTAGCCAGAGCCATAGCCATAGCCATAGACATGCACATAGCCATAGCCATAGCCTTAGCCATAGACATAGACATAGATATAGCCATAGCCATAGTCATAGCCATATCCATAGCCTTAGCCATAGACATAGCTGTAGCTCTAGTCATAGCCATAGCTGTAGCCATAGCCGTAGCCTTAGTCATAGCCATATCCATAGCCATAGATATAGCCGTAGCCGTAGCCTTAGTCGTAGTCATAGCCATAGCAATAGCCCTAGCCATAGCCATAGCCAGACATAGACATAGACATTGACATAGACATAGATTTAGCCATAGCCATAGCCATAGCCAGACATAGCCATAGCTATAACCATAGCCATAAACATAGACATACACATAGCCAAAGTAATAAACATAGCCATAGACATAGACATAGCCAAAGATTTTGACATACACATAGTCATAGATATAGCCATATCCATAGCCATAGCCATAGAAAGACATTGACAGAGCCATAGCCATAGCCATAGCCAGACATAGATATGTCCATAGCCATAGCCATAGCCATAGAAATAGACATATCCATAGCCATAGCCAGGGCCATATACATAGGCATAGCCATAGCCATAGACATAGACATAGCCATAGCCATAGCCATAAACATAGACATAGACATAGCCATAGCCACACATAGACATAGCCATAGCAACAAATATAGACATAGACATAGACTAACACATAGCCATAGCCAGACATAGACATAGCCATAGCCATACCCATAGACATAGACATAGACATAGCCATAGCCATAACCATAGACGTAACCGTAGCCGTAGCCGTCGCTGTTGCCGTCGCCATTGCCGTAGACGTAGCCATAGCTGTGGGCGTGGACGTGAACATGGATATGGCCATGGCTATAGACATAGACATAGCCATAGCCATAGCCATAGCCATAGACATAACCATAGCCATAGCCATAAGCATAGACATAGCCATAGCTATAGCCATAAACAGACATAGACATAGACATAGCCATAGCCATACCTGAAGACATAGACATAACCATAGACATAGCCACAGCCATACACATAGACATAGACATGGACAATGACATGGATATGGCCATGGCTATAGACATAGCCATAGCCATAGACATAGACATAGACATAGCTATAGCCATAGACATAGACATAGACCTAGCCATAGCCATAGCCATAGCCAGAGCATCCATAGCCATAGCCATAGCCAGAGCATCCATAGCCATAGCCATAGCCATCGACATAGACATAGACATAGCCATAGATATAGACAGAGCCATAGCCATAGCCATAGGCATAGATATAGACAGGGCCATAGCCATAGCCATAGCCATAGCATTAGACATAGCCATAGACATAAACATAGACATAGACATAGTCATAGCCATAGCCATAGACATAGACATAGCCATAGCCATAGATATAAACCTGGCCATAGCCATAGACATAGACATAAACATAGCCATAGCCATAAACATAGCCATAGCCATAGCCATAGCCAGAGCCATAGACATAGACATAGACATAGCCATAGACATAGACTTAGCCAGAGCCTTAGCCATAGCCATACCCATAGCCATAGCCATAGACATAGCCATAGCCATAGCCATAACTATAGCCATAGCCATAGAAAGATATAGCCATAGCCATAGCCATAAATATAGCCAGAGCCATAGCTATAGATATAGCATAACCATAGCCATAGCGATAGCCATAGACCTAGCCATAGCCATAGCCATAGCCATAGACAGGCATAGCCATAGACATAGACATAGACATAGCCTTAGCCATTGCCAATGCCATTGCCATTACCATAGCCATAGCCATAGACAAAGCCATAGCCATAGCCATAGCCATAGACATAGCCTTAGCCAGAGACATAGCCATAGCCATAGCAATAGATATAACCATAGCCATAGCAATAGCCATAGATATACCTATAGCAATAGCCATAAACATAGCCATAGCCATAGCCATAGACGTACTTGTAAACATAGCCATAGACATAAACGTAGACATAGCCATAGCCATATTCATAGAGATAGCCATAGCTATAGCCATAGACATAGCCAGAGCCATAGCCAAAGCCTTAGTCATAGATGAAGACATAGCCATAGCCATAGCCATTATACAAAATATATCAGATATATTTCACATTTATTGTTTACTTGACAGTATGTTATTTCTCTTTTATTTACATAAACTCCCGGATACCTTTTAAAATATTTTGTTTCTTGTTAAGCATGGGATTTAGGAGTTTATGTTTTGAGTTCCTTCTACTTCTCATGAATCGTAATCACCAAGTTGTAATTAGCTATTTAGATTTACTATTATTACTTTATTGTGGCTAAAGTTCATGTTCAAAAAGTTAATTTGGCTGATTCATGATAAATGTTTTCTTGATTAACCTTTTCAAACCCAAAGCTATAAACGAAATAACAAAGTTTAGCAGAGGAGACCATATAATGTCTCGAAGAAGAGGTGACGATATAACTGCCAAAACGCAGAATAGCAGTTGTGACTCGAAGACCAGAACGACAGGACCTGTTGTTGAACACTCCTACATGTTTTTTGTGTATCAGCCGATCTGCTTATAGTCTTCATGGATGACAGAGTTTAATGGTATAATTAATATGAAGATTTACTATTAAGAAGTTTGCCGAGGACAGCTACTATTGACGATGAAGGCGAAATTCAACAAAACTACCGAAGGATTTGGGGAGAGAAAGGAGACGGGTTTTTAGCAGTTTGGAGGTAAGAATCGAGTTACATTTACGCGTGTTTCAGTCGATTTTCAAATTGCTTATATATGAACTTTGTCGGTTCATTAACCTAACTTGCACGTCCTATAAAATATTACCTGATAGTTCGTGATATTTAGAAGGAACTTGATAATTGTTATAAGTGTTATTTTCTTGTGAACTTTTGTAAAACTCAACGAGGTTTAAGTATCAGAGGTTAAGCTAACGAGTAACTCAGTTCTTTTATATATTAACGTTAAAAAACTTCTAAAAACTTGAGACTGGGCTATTGAGCTTGCTTACATATTGGCTAAGTAGACTAAGCACTGGAAAAAACTTTTACTAAACTTTAAGCTAGGCCTAGTAAATAACTTTATATTTGTATCAGGCTAGTCTAAAACCTAGCTAAATACTAAGGATATTACGGTCTTTGCTATCTAATTTATTACATTTTATATATTTACATTTAAGTAAAAACATTTAAGGCTTACGCCTTAGTCTAAACCATAGATGGCCATGACCTCTATTATAGATATTTCATTGTATTGTCAGGTTATGGAAAGATTCAGTGGTGACCATGTTGTGCTGGAGTGGTGTCTGGCGTAAGGTCATCTCTCCAAGAATATAGCACGGTTTGGAAGGGTTACAGTGCACAAAGGACAAGGATTCTCTCAAGCAAAGGGATTAAATTTTATTTTACTCAGTTATAAATTTTCTATTTCATTTTGACTGTTGTAATTAAATATAAATTAAACGATTTCTTTAATTTACCCTGTCACCATTAATTTGTATATCATTGCATGATTTCAAGTAAAAAAGTTTTTCCATAGCCATAGCCATGGATATAGACATAGACATAGCCAGAGCCATAGCCATAGCCATAGCCATAGACGTAGCCATAGCCATAGCCGTAGCTGTATTTGTAGCCATAGCCGTAGCCATAGCAGTAGCCGTAGACATAGCCAAAGCCATAGCCATAAACATAGCCATAGCTACATAGCCGTAGCCACATTGACATAGTAATAGACAAAGCCAGAGCCTGAGCCAGAACCAGAGACATAATCATAGCCATAGCCATAGACAGAGCCAGATCCATAGCAATAGTCATAGCCATACCCATAGACATTGCCTTAGCCATAGACATAGACATAGCCATAGCCACAGACATAGACAAAGCAATAGGCATAGACATAGACATAGCCATAGCCATACACAGAGCCATAGCCATAGCCATAGACATAGCCATAGCCATAGCCATAAAAGCTATAGCCATAAAAGCCATAGCCATAAAAGCCATAGCCATAGCCGTAGCCATACACATAGACATAGCCATAGCCATAGCCATAGCCATAGTGTTAGACATAGACATAGACATAGCCATAGATATATTCATAGACATAGACAGAGACAGAGCCATAGCCATAGCCATAGCCATAGACAAAGACATAGACATAGCCATAGCCAGAGCCATAGACATAGACATAGCCATAGCCTTAGACATAGCCATAGCCATAGACATAGACGTAGACATAGCCATAGCCATAGATATAGCCAGAGCCTAAGCCATAACCATAGACATAAACATAGACTTGGCCATGGCCATGGACATAGACATAGCCATAGATATAGACAGACCCATAGCCATAGCCATAGCTATAGACTTAGACATAGCCATAGTCATAGCAATAGACATGAACATAGCCATAGCCATAGCCATAGACATAGCCATACCCATAGCTATACACATAGCCATAGCCATAGCCATAGACATAGACAGAGATATACCCATAGCCATAGCCAGAGCCATAGACATAGCCATAGCCATAGACATAGACAGCCATAGCCATAGCCATAGACTTAGATGTAGCCATGGTAGTAGCCATAGCCGTAGCCATAGCCATAGACATAGACATAGCCATAGCCATAGCCATAGCCATATCCATAGCCATAGACATAGACATAGCCATAGCCATACCCACATAGACATAACCAGAGACATAGATGTAGACATAGCCATAGCCATAGCCATAGACATAGCAATAGACATAGAGTTATCCATAGCCATAGCCATAGCCATGCAATAGCCATAGCCAGAGCCATAGACATGGACATCACCATAGCCATAGCCATAGCAATAGACACACATAACCATAGCCATAAACATAGCCATAGCCATAGCTATAATCATAGCCATAGTCATAGCCATAGCCACATAGATATAGCCTGAGCCATAGCCATAGACATAGCCATAGCCATAACCATAGCCACATAGCCATAGCCATAGCCAAAGCCGTAGCCATAGCCATAGACATAACAATAGATATAGCATTAGCTATTGCTATTGCCATTGCCATTGCCATAGCCATAGCCATACCCATAGACATACCATTAGCCATAGCCATAGCCATACACATAGCCAATACCATAGCCATACACATAGCCATAGACATAGCCATAGCCATAGAAAAAGCCATAGCCATAGCCACAGCCATAGACAGCCATAGCCATAGCAATAGACATAGCCATGGCCATAGCCATAGCTATAGATATAGATATAGATATAACCATAGCCTTCGCCATAGACATAGACATAGCCATAGCCATAGCCATAGACATTGCCATAGCCATAACCATAGCCACATTGACATAGACATAGACATAGCCATATCCAGAGACATAGCCATAGCCGTAGTCATAGCCATAGCCGTAGCTATAGCCATAGCCATAGGCATAGCCATAGCCATAGCCATAACCACATAGCCATAGCCTTAGCCATAGCCATAACCACAGCCATAGCCAGACATAGACATAGACATAGATATAGCCATAGCCATAGCCACACATAGCAATAGCTATAGCCATAGATATAGACATTGCTATAGCCATAGCCATAGACATACACATAGACATAGCCATAGATTTAGCCATAGATTTAGACATAGACATAGCCATAGACAAAGCCATAGCCATAGACAGACATAGTCATACCCATAGCCATAGACAAAGCCATAGCCATATTCATAGCCATAAACATAGCCATAGCCGTAACCATAGTCATAGCTATAGACATAGCCATAGCCATAGCCCTAGACATAGCCAGAGCCATAGCCATAGCCACATAGGCAAAGCCATAGCCATAGAAAGAGCCATAGACATAGACGTAGACATAGTCATAGCCATAGACATAGACATAGACATAGCCATTTCCATAGCCATAGACATATCCATAACCATCGACAGAGTCATAGACATAGACATTTCCATAGCCATAGCCATAGCCATAGATGTAGCCATAGCCATAGAAATAGACATAGACATAGCCATAGCCATAGATGTAGCCATAGCCGTGGCTGTAGCCATAGTCGTAACTGTAGCCGTAGCCGTAACCGTAGCCCAGCACGTAGCCGTAGCCTTAGCTGTAGCCGTTAGCTGTAGATGTAGCCTAACCATAGACCTAGACATAGGCATAGACATAACCTTAGCCATAGACATAGACATACACATAGACATAGCCATAGCCTTAGATATAGACATGGCCATAGACAAATACGTATACTTAGACATAGCCATAGCCATAGCCATAGCCATAGACATTGACATTGCCATAGCAATATTCATACCCATAGCCATAGCCATACCCATAACCATGGATATAGCCTTAGCCATAGGCATAGACATAGCCATAGACATAGACATAGCCATTTCCATAGCCATAGACATATCCATAACCATCGACAGAGTCATAGACATAGACATTTCCATAGCCATAGCCATAGCCATAGATGTAGCCATAGCCATAGAAATAGACATAGACATAGCCATAGCCATAGATGTAGCCATAGCCATGGCTGTAGCCATAGTCGTAACTGTAGCCGTAGCCGTAACCGTAGCCCAGCACGTAGCCGTAGCCTTAGCTGTAGCCGTTAGCTGTAGATGTAGCCTAACCATAGACATAGACATAGACATAGACATAACATTAGCCATAGACATAGACATACACATAGACATAGCCATAGCCTTAGATATAGACATGGCCATAGACAAATACGTACACTTAGACATAGCCATAGCCATACCCATAGCCATAGACATTGACATTGCCATAGCAATATTCATACCCATAGCCATAGCCATACCCATAACCATGGATATAGCCTTAGCCATAGACATAGACATAGCCATAACCTTAGACATAGACAGACATAGACATAGCCATAACCATAGTCATAGCCATAGAGGTAGCCATACCCATAGCCATAGCCATAGTCAGAGACATAGCCTTAGCCAGAGACATAGCCATAGCCATAGACATAGCCATAGCCATTGACAGCCATAGCCATAGACATAGCCTTAGCCATAGACAGAGCCATAGACATAGACATAGCCATAGCCATACACATAGACATAGACGTAGCCACAGACATAGCCATAGCCAAAGCCATAGCCTTTAGCCATAGCCATAGATATAGACATAGACATAACTAGAGCCATAGACATAGCCATAGCCATAGCCCTAGACATAGCCATAGACATAGCCATAGCTATAGCCATAGACATAGACATAGCCATAGTCATAGCCCTAGACATAGCCAGAGCCATAGCCATAGCCATAGCCATAGACTAAGACATAGCCATAGCCATAGCCATAGCCATAGATGTAGTCAGAGACATAGCCAGAGCCATAGCCTTAGCCATAGTCATAGACGTAGCCAAAGCCATAGCCGTAGCCGTAGTTGTAGCCATAGCAGTAGCCATAGCAGTAGCCGTAGACATAGCCAGACCCATAGCTATAGCCATAGCCATAGCCACATAGCCATAGCCACATTGACATAGCCATAGACATAGTCAGAGCCAGAGCTAGAACCAGAGACATATTCATAGCCATAGCCATAGCCATAGACAGATATAGACATAGCCATAGCCATAGCCATAGTATTAGCCATACCCAGGGACATAGCCTTAGCCATAGACATAAACATAGACATAGCCATAGCCACAGTCATAGCCATAGCCATAGAGATAGCCATAGCCATAGACATAGCCATTACCATAGCATCACACATAGACATATACAAATAAATAGCCATAGCCATACACATAGACATAGCCATAGCCATAGCCGTAGCCATATGCATAGCCATAGCCATAGCCATAGACATACCCATAGAAAAAGACATAGACATAGCCATAGCCATAGCTGAAGACATAGACTTGGCCATAGCCATAGCCATAGCCAAAGACAGAGCCATAGCTATAGCCATAAACAAAGACATAGACATAGCCATAACCATGGCATCCATAGCCATAGCCATAGCCATAGCCATAGACATTGACATAGACATAGCGATAGATATAGACAGAGCCATAGCCATAGCCATAGATATAGACAGGGCCATAGCCATAGCCAAAGCCATACCATTAGACATAGCCATAGCCATAGCCAAAGACATAGACATAATCACAGCCATAGCCATACACATAGACATAGCCATAGCCATAGATAGAGACATAGCCATAGCCATAGACATAGACATAGACATAGCCATAGCCATAAACATAGCCATAGCCATAGCCATATCCATAAACATAGACAGAGACATAGCAATAGACATAGACATAGCCATAACCATAGCCGTACACATAGACATAGACGTAGCCATAGCCATTAACATAGACATAACCCTAGCTATAGTCATAGCCAAAACCATAGTCATAGCCATAGACAGACATACCCAGAGCCATAGCAATAGACATAGCCATAACCATAGCCATAGACATGGACATTGACATACACATAGCCATAGATATAAACAGAGCCATAGCCATAGCCATAGCCATAGATATAGACAGGGCCTTAGCCATAGCCATAGCAATAACTATAACCAGAGCCAAAGAGAGACATAGCCATAGCCATAGCCATAGACATAGCCATAGCCAGAGCCATAGACATGGACATCACCATAGCCATAGCCATAGCAATAGACACACATAGCCATAGACATAAACATAGTCATAGCCATAGACATAGCCATCGCAATTGCCATAGCCATAGCCATAGCCAGAGCCATAGACATACCCATAGCCATAGCCATAGACATAGCCATAGACAGAGCCATAGCCAAATATATAGACGTAGCCATAGCCATAGCCATAGACAGCCATAGCCATAGACATAGACATAACAAGCCATAGACAGCGCTATAGCCATAACCATAGCCATAGCCATAGAAATAGCCAGAACCATAGCCATAGACATAGCCATAGCCATAGCCATAGCCATAGACATAGACAGAGATATAGACTTAACCAGAGCCATAGCTATAGCCATAGTCATAGGCATAACCATGGACATAGACAAAGACATAGCCATAGACATAGACATAGCCTTAGACATAGATATAGGAAACCATAACCATAGCCATAGCCATAGCCATAGCCATTGACATAGACATTGCCATAGACATAGCCAAGGCCATTGATAAAGACATTGCCATAGACATAGCCATAGCCATAGCCATAGACATGAACTTAGCCATAGCCATAGCTATAGCCATAGACATAGACATAGACATAGACATAGCTATACCCATAGCCATAGACATAGACATAGTTATAGCCATAGATATAAACAGAGCCATTGCCTTAGCCATAGCCTTAGCCAGAAACATAGACATACACATAGCCATAACTATAGACTCAGCCGTAGCCATATCCATAACAGTTGCCATAGACATAGCCATAGTTGTAGCCATAGCCGTAGCCCTAGCCCTAGCCATAGCCATAACCAGATATATAGCCGTAGAATTAGCCATAACCGTAGCTGTAGCCAGACCATAGCCATAGACATAGCCTTAGCCATAGCCATAGCCCGACATAGACATACCCATTGACATAGACATAGATTTAGCCATAGCCATAGCCATAGCCAGACATAGCCATAGCTATAACCATAGCCATAAACATAGACATACACATAGCCAAAGTAATAAACATAGCCATAGACATAGACATAGCCAAAGATTTTGACATACACATAGTCATAGATATAGCCATATCCATAGCCATAGCCATAGAAAGACATTGACAGAGCCATAGCCATAGCCATAGCCAGACATAGATATGTCCATAGCCATAGCCATAGCCATAGAAATAGACATATCCATAGCCATAGCCAGGGCCATATACATAGGCATAGCCATAGCCATAGACATAGACATAGCCATAGCCATAGCCATAAACATAGACATAGACATAGCCATAGCCACACATAGACATAGCCATAGCAACAAATATAGACATAGGCATAGACTAACACATAGCCATAGCCAGACATAGACATAGCCATAGCCATACCCATAGACATAGACATAGACATAGCCATAGCCATAACCATAGACGTAACCGTAGCCGTAGCCGTCGCTGTTGCCGTCGCCATTGCCGTAGACGTAGCCATAGCTGTGGGCGTGGACGTG
Source organism: Palaemon carinicauda (assembly GCF_036898095.1). Lineage (NCBI taxonomy): Eukaryota > Metazoa > Arthropoda > Malacostraca > Decapoda > Palaemonidae > Palaemon > Palaemon carinicauda. The sequence goes on from NC_090741.1 coordinate 111,325,795, forward strand.
AACATGGATATGGCCATGGCTATAGACATAGACATAGCCATAGCCATAGCCATAGCCATAGACATAACCATAGCCATAGCCATAAGCATAGACATAGCCATAGCTATAGCCATAAACAGACATAGACATAGACATAGCCATAGCCATACCTGAAGACATAGACATAACCATAGACATAGCCACAGCCATACACATAGACATAGACATGGACATTGACATGGATATGGCCATGGCTATAGACATAGCCATAGCCATAGACATAGACATAGACATAGCTATAGCCATAGACATAGACATAGACCTAGCCATAGCCATAGCCATAGCCAGAGCATCCATAGCCATAGCCATAGCCAGAGCATCCATAGCCATAGCCATAGCCATCGACATAGACATAGACATAGCCATAGATATAGACAGAGCCATAGCCATAGCCATAGGCATAGATATAGACAGGGCCATAGCCATAGCCATAGCCATAGCATTAGACATAGCCATAGACATAGACATAGACATAGACATAGTCATAGCCATAGCCATAGACATAGACATAGCCATAGCCATAGATATAAACCTGGCCATAGCCATAGACATAGACATAAACATAGCCATAGCCATAAACATAGCCATAGCCATAGCCATAGCCAGAGCCATAGACATAGACATAGACATAGCCATAGACATAGACTTAGCCAGAGCCTTAGCCATAGCCATACCCATAGCCATAGCCATAGACATAGCCATAGCCATAGCCATAACTATAGCCATAGCCATAGAAAGATATAGCCATAGCCATAGCCATAAATATAGCCAGAGCCATAGCTATAGATATAGCATAACCATAGCCATAGCAATAGCCATAGACCTAGCCATAGCCATAGCCATAGCCATAGACAGGCATAGCCATAGACATAGACATAGACATAGCCTTAGCCATTGCCAATGCCATTGCCATTACCATAGCCATAGCCATAGACAAAGCCATAGCCATAGCCATAGCCATAGACATAGCCTTAGCCAGAGACATAGCCATAGCCATAGCAATAGATATAACCATAGCCATAACAATAGCCATAGATATACCTATAGCCATAGCCATAAACATAGCCATAGCCATAGCCATAGACGTACTTGTAAACATAGCCATAGACATAAACGTAGACATAGCCATAGCCATATTCATAGAGATAGCCATAGCTATAGCCATAGACATAGCCAGAGCCATAGCCAAAGCCTTAGTCATAGATGAAGACATAGCCATAGCCATAGCCATTATACAAAATATATCAGATATATTTCACATTTATTGTTTACTTGACAGTATGTTATTTCTCTTTTATTTACATAAACTCCCGGATACCTTTTAAAATATTTTGTTTCTTGTTAAGCATGGGATTTAGGAGTTTATGTTTTGAGTTCCTTCTACTTCTCATGAATCGTAATCACCAAGTTGTAATTAGCTATTTAGATTTACTATTATTACTTTATTGTGGCTAAAGTTCATGTTCAAAAAGTTAATTTGGCTGATTCATGATAAATGTTTTCTTGATTAACCTTTTCAAACCCAAAGCTATAAACGAAATAACAAAGTTTAGCAGAGGAGACCATATAATGTCTCGAAGAAGAGGTGACGATATAACTGCCAAAACGCAGAATAGCAGTTGTGACTCGAAGACCAGAACGACAGGACCTGTTGTTGAACACTCCTACATGTTTTTTGTGTATCAGCCGATCTGCTTATAGTCTTCATGGATGACAGAGTTTAATGGTATAATTAATATGAAGATTTACTATTAAGAAGTTTGCCGAGGACAGCTACTATTGACGATGAAGGCGAAATTCAACAAAACTACCGAAGGATTTGGGGAGAGAAAGGAGACGGGTTTTTAGCAGTTTGGAGGTAAGAATCGAGTTACATTTACGCGTGTTTCAGTCGATTTTCAAATTGCTTATATATGAACTTTGTCGGTTCATTAACCTAACTTGCACGTCCTATAAAATATTACCTGATAGTTCGTGATATTTAGAAGGAACTTGATAATTGTTATAAGTGTTATTTTCTTGTGAACTTTTGTAAAACTCAACGAGGTTTAAGTATCAGAGGTTAAGCTAACGAGTAACTCAGTTCTTTTATATATTAACGTTAAAAAACTTCTAAAAACTTGAGACTGGGCTATTGAGCTTGCTTACATATTGGCTAAGTAGACTAAGCACTGGAAAAAACTTTTACTAAACTTTAAGCTAGGCATTTAACCTAGTAAATAACTTTATATTTGTATCAGGCTAGTCTAAAACCTAGCTAAATACTAAGGATATTACGGTCTTTGCTATCTAATTTATTACATTTTATATATTTACATTTAAGTAAAAACATTTAAGGCTTACGCCTTAGTCTAAACCATAGATGGCCATGACCTCTATTATAGATATTTCATTGTATTGTCAGGTTATGGAAAGATTCAGTGGTGACCATGTTGTGCTGGAGTGGTGTCTGGCGTAAGGTCATCTCTCCAAGAATATAGCACGGTTTGGAAGGGTTACAGTGCACAAAGGACAAGGATTCTCTCAAGCAAAGGGATTAAATTTTATTTTACTCGGTTATAAATTTTCTATTTCATTTTGACTGTTGTAATTAAATATAAATTAAACGATTTCTTTAATTTACCCTGTCACCATTAATTTGTATATCATTGCATGATTTCAAGTAAAAAAGTTTTTCCATAGCCATAGCCATAGATATAGACATAGACATAGCCAGAGCCATAGCCATAGCCATAGCCATAGACGTAGCCATAGCCATAGCCGTAGCTGTATTTGTAGCCATAGCCGTAGCCATAGCAGTAGCCGTAGACATAGCCAAAGCCATAGCCATAAACATAGCCATAGCTACATAGCCGTAGCCACATTGACATAGCAATAGACAAAGCCAGAGCCTGAGCCAGAACCAGAGACATAATCATAGCCATAGCCATAGACAGAGCCAGATCCATAGCAATAGTCATAGCCATACCCATAGACATTGCCTTAGCCATAGACATAGACATAGCCATAGCCACAGACATAGACAAAGCAATAGGCATAGACATAGACATAGCCATAGCCATACACAGAGCCATAGCCATAGCCATAGACATAGCCATAGCCATAGCCATAAAAGCTATAGCCATAAAAGCCATAGCCATAAAAGCCATAGCCATAGCCGTAGCCATACACATAGACATAGCCATAGCCATAGCCATAGCCATAGTGTTAGACATAGACATAGACATAGCCATAGATATATTCATAGACATAGACAGAGACAGAGCCATAGCCATAGCCATAGCCATAGACAAAGACATAGACATAGCCATAGCCAGAGCCATAGACATAGACATAGCCATAGCCTTAGACATAGCCATAGCCATAGACATACACGTAGACATAGCCATAGCCATAGATATAGCCAGAGCCTAAGCCATAACCATAGACATAAACATAGACTTGGCCATGGCCATGGACATAGACATAGCCATAGATATAGACAGACCCATAGCCATAGCCATAGCTATAGACTTAGACATAGCCATAGTCATAGCAATAGACATGAACATAGCCATAGCCATAGCCATAGACATAGCCATACCCATAGCTATACACATAGCCATAGCCATAGCCATAGACATAGACAGAGATATACCCATAGCCATAGCCAGAGCCATAGACATAGCCATAGCCATAGACATAGACAGCCATAGCCATAGCCATAGACTTAGATGTAGCCATGGTAGTAGCCATAGCCGTAGCCATAGCCATAGACATAGACATAGCCATAGCCATAGCCATAGCCATATCCATAGCCATAGACATAGACATAGCCATAGCCATACCCACATAGACATAACCAGAGACATAGATGTAGACATAGCCATAGCCATAGCCATAGACATAGCAATAGACATAGAGTTATCCATAGCCATAGCCATAGCCATGCAATAGCCATAGACATAGCCAAAGACGTAGCTATAGCCGTAGCTGTAGCCACTGCCATAGCTGTAGCCATAGCCGTAGCTGTAGTCATAGCCGTAGCCGTTGCCGGAACCGTAGACATAGTCATAGCCATAGCCATAGCCATAGCCCTAGCCATAGAGATAGCCATAGTCATAGCCAAAGACATAGACATAGCAATAGCCATAGCCATAGTCATAGAAATAGCCTTGCCATGGACTTAGCCAGAGCCATAGCCATATCCATAGCCTTAGCCATGGAGATAGCCATAGCCATAGCCATAGAAATAGATTGAGACATAGCCATAGCCATAGCCATAGCCATAGAAAGAGCCACAGCCAAAGCCGTAGCCCTATCCGTAGCCGTAGCCGTAGCTGTAGCCATAGAAAAAGACATAGCCATAGCCATAGCCATGGAAAGACATAGCCATAGCCATAGCCATAACCATTAACAGAGCCGAAGCCATAGCCATAGAGATAGCCAATCCCATAGCCATAGACATAGCCATAGACATAGCCATAGACATAGACATACCCAGAGCCATAGACATAGACATACCCATAGCCATATCCATAGCTATACATATAGACATTGACATAGCCATAGACATGGCAATATACATAGCCATAGCCATAGCTATAGACATAGACAGAGATCTAGCCATAAAAATAGACATAGACATAGGCATAGACATTGACATAGCCATAGCCTTAACCAGAACAGTAGCCATAGCCATAGACATAGATATAGACATAGCCATAGCAAAAGCCATAGACAGACATAGCCATAGCCATAGCCATAGACATAACAATACAGATAGCCATAGCCATAGCCATAGCCATAGATATAGCCATGGCCATAGAGAGACATAGCCATAGCAATAGCCATAGCCATAGACATAAACTTAGACATATCCATAGCCATTACCATCGCCATTGCCATTGCCAATGCCAGAGACATAGCCATAGCCATAGACATACCCCTAGCCATAGCCATAGCCATAGCCTTAGACATAGCCATAGCCATAGCCATGGACATAGCCATAGCCATAGACAGCCATAGCCATACACATAGATATAAATAGCCATAGCCATAGCCATACCTATAGAAATAGCCATAGCCATAGCCATAGACATAGACATAGCCATAGTCATAAACATAGACATAGACTTAGCCATAGCCATAACCTTAGACATAGACATAGACATAGATGTAGCCATAGCCAAAGACATAGACATAGACATAGCCATAGCCATAGCTATAGTCATCAACATAGCCATGGACATAGACATAGTCATAGCCATAGACATAGCAATAGCCATAGCCATAGACAGAGACATAGCCATAGCCATAGCAATAGACATAGACATAGCCGTAGTCATACCTGTTGACATAGCCATAGCCATAGCCATAGCCATAGACATTACCGTAGCCATAACTGTAGCCATAGCCAAGGATGTAGACATAGCCATAGCCATAGCCATAGCCATAGACATAACCATAGCCATAAACATAGCCATAGCCATAGCTATAGTCATAGCCATAGTCATAGCCATAGCCACATAGATATAGCCTGAGCCATAGCCATAGACATAGCCATAGCCATAACCATAGCCACATAGCCATAGCCATAGCCAAAGCTGTAGCCATAGCCATAGACATAACAATAGATATAGCATTAGCTATTGCTATTGCCATTGCCATTGCCATAGCCATAGCCCTACCCATAGACATACCATTAGCCATAGCCATAGCCATACACATAGCCAATACCATAGCCATACACATAGCCATAGACATAGCCATAGCCATAGAAAAAGCCATAGCCATAGCCACAGCCATAGACAGCCATAGCCATAGCAATAGACATAGCCATGGCCATAGCCATAGCTATAGATATAGATATAGATATAACCATAGCCTTCGCCATAGACATAGACATAGCCATAGCCATAGCCATAGACATTGCCATAGCCATAACCATAGCCACATTGACATAGACATAGACATAGCCATATCCAGAGACATAGCCATAGCCGTAGTCATAGCCATAGCCGTAGCTATAGCCATAGCCATAGGCATAGCCATAGCCATAGCCATAACCACATAGCCATAGCCTTAGCCATAGCCATAACCACAGCCATAGCCAGACATAGACATAGACATAGATATAGCCATAGCCATAGCCACACATAGCGATAGCTATAGCCATAGATATAGACATTGCTATAGCCATAGCCATAGACATACACATAGACATAGCCATAGATTTAGCCATAGATTTAGACATAGACATAGCCATAGACAAAGCCATAGCCATAGACAGACATAGTCATACCCATAGCCATAGACAAAGCCATAGCCATATTCATAGCCATAAACATAGCCATAGCCGTAACCATAGTCATAGCTATAGACATAGCCATAGCCATAGCCCTAGACATAGCCAGAGCCATAGCCATAGCCACATAGGCAAAGCCATAGCCATAGAAAGAGCCATAGACATAGACGTAGACATAGTCATAGCCATAGACATAGACATAGACATAGCCATTTCCATAGCCATAGACATATCCATAACCATCGACAGAGTCATAGACATAGACATTTCCATAGCCATAGCCATAGCCATAGATGTAGCCATAGCCATAGAAATAGACATAGACATAGCCATAGCCATAGATGTAGCCATAGCCGTGGCTGTAGCCATAGTCGTAACTGTAGCCGTAGCCGTAACCGTAGCCCAGCACGTAGCCGTAGCCTTAGCTGTAGCCGTTAGCTGTAGATGTAGCCTAACCATAGACATAGACATAGGCATAGACATAACATTAGCCATAGACATAGACATACACATAGACATAGCCATAGCCTTAGATATAGACATGGCCATAGACAAATACGTACACTTAGACATAGCCATAGCCATAGCCATAGCCATAGACATTGACATTGCCATAGCAATATTCATACCCAAAGCCATAGCCATACCCATAACCATGGATATAGCCTTAGCCATAGGCATAGACATAGCCATAGACATAGACATAGCCATTTCCATAGCCATAGACATATCCATAACCATCGACAGAGTCATAGACATAGACATTTCCATAGCCATAGCCATAGCCATAGATGTAGCCATAGCCATAGAAATAGACATAGACATAGCCATAGCCATAGATGTAGCCATAGCCGTGGCTGTAGCCATAGTCGTAACTGTAGCCGTAGCCGTAACCGTAGCCCAGCACGTAGCCGTAGCCTTAGCTGTAGCCGTTAGCTGTAGATGTAGCCTAACCATAGACATAGACATAGACATAGACATAACATTAGCCATAGACATAGACATACACATAGACATAGCCATAGCCTTAGATATAGACATGGCCATAGACAAATACGTACACTTAGACATAGCCATAGCCATAGCCATAGCCATAGACATTGACATTGCCATAGCAATATTCATACCCATAGCCATAGCCATACCCATAACCATGGATATAGCCTTAGCCATAGACATAGACATAGCCATAGCCTTAGACATAGACAGACATAGCCATAACCATAGTCAGAGCCATAGAGGTAGCCATACCCATAGCCATAGCCATAGTCAGAGACATAGCCTTAGCCAGAGACATAGCCATAGCCATAGACATAGCCATAGCCATTGACAGCCATAGCCATAGACATAGCCTTAGCCATAGACAGAGCCATAGACATAGACATAGCCATAGCCATACACATAGACATAGACGTAGCCACAGACATAGCCATAGCCAAAGCCATAGCCTTTAGCCATAGCCATAGATATAGACATAGACATAACTAGAGCCATAGACATAGCCATAACCATAGCCCTAGACATAGCCATAGACATAGCCATAGCTATAGCCATAGACATAGACATAGCCATAGTCATAGCCCTAAACATAGCCAGAGCCATAGCCATAGCCATAGCCATAGACTAAGACATAGCCATAGCCATAGCCATAGCCATAGATGTAGTCAGAGACATAGCCAGAGCCATAGCCTTAGCCATAGTCATAGACGTAGCCAAAGCCATAGCCGTAGCCGTAGTTGTAGCCATAGCAGTAGCCATAGCAGTAGCCGTAGACATAGCCAGAGCCATAGCTATAGCCATAGCCATAGCCACATAGCCATAGCCACATTGACATAGCCATAGACATAGTCAGAGCCAGAGCTAGAACCAGAGACATATTCATAGCCATAGCCATAGCCATAGACAGATATAGACATAGCCATAGCCATAGCCATAGTATTAGCCATACCCAGGGACATAGCCTTAGCCATAGACATGAACATAGACATAGCCATAGCCACAGTCATAGCCATAGCCATAGAGATAGCCATAGCCATAGACATAGCCATTACCATAGCATGACACATAGACATATACAAAGACATAGCCATAGCCATACACATAGACATAGCCATAGCCATAGCCGTAGCCATATGCATAGCCATAGCCATAGCCATAGCCATAGACATACCCATAGAAAAAGACATAGACATAGCCATAGCCATAGCTGAAGACATAGACTTGGCCATAGCCATAGCCATAGCCAAAGACAGAGCCATAGCTATAGCCATAAACAAAGAAATAGACATAGCCATAACCATGGCATCCATAGCCATAGCCATAGCCATAGCCATAGACATTGACATAGACATAGCGATAGATATAGACAGAGCCATAGCCATAGCCATAGATATAGACAGGGCCATAGCCATAGCCAAAGCCATACCATTAGACATAGCCATAGCCATAGCCATAGCCAAAGACATAGACATAATCGCAGCCATAGCCATACACATAGACATAGCCATAGCCATAGATAGAGACATAGCCATAGCCATAGACATAGACATAGACATAGCCATAGCCATAAACATAGCCATAGCCATAGCCATATCCATAAACATAGACAGAGACATAGCAATAGACATAGACATAGCCATAACCATAGCCGTACACATAGACATAGACGTAGCCATAGCCATTAACATAGACATAACCCTAGCTATAGTCATAGCCAAAACCATAGTCATAGCCATAGACAGACATACCCAGAGCCATAGCCATAGACATAGCCATAACCATAGCCATAGACATGGACATTGACATACACATAGCCATAGATATAAACAGAGCCATAGCCATAGCCATAGCCATAGACATGGACATTGACATACACATAGCCATAGATATAAACAGAGCCATAGCCATAGCCATAGCCATAGATATAGACAGGGCCTTAGCCATAGCCATAGCAATAACTATAACCAGAGCCAAAGAGAGACATAGCCATAGCCGTAGCCATAGACATAGCCATAGCCAGAGCCATAGACATGGACATCACCATAGCCATTGCCATAGCAATAGACACACATAGCCATAGACATAAACATAGTCATAGCCATAGACATAGCCATCGCAATTGCCATAGCCATAGCCATAGCCAGAGCCATAGACATACCCATAGCCATAGCCATAGACATAGCCATAGACAGAGCCATAGCCAAATATATAGACGTAGCCATAGCCATAGCCATAGACAGCCATAGCCATAGACATAGACATAACAAGCCATAGACAGCGCTATAGCCAAAACCATAGCCATAGCCATAGCAATAGCCAGAACCATAGCCATAGACATAGCCATAGCCATGGCCATAGCCATAGACATAGACAGAGATATAGACTTAACCAGAGCCATAGCTATAGCCATAGTCATAGGCATAACCATGGACATAGACAAAGACATAGCCATAGACATAGACATAGCCTTAGACATAGATATAGGAAACCATAACCATAGCCTTAGCCATAGCCATAGCCATTGACATAGACATTGCCATAGACATAGCCAAGGCCATTGATAAAGACATTGCCATAGACATAGCCATAGCCATAGCCATAGACATGAACTTAGCCATAGCCATAGCTATAGCCATAGACATAGACATAGACATAGACATAGCTATACCCATAGCCATAGACATAGACATAGTTATAGCCATAGATATAAACAGAGCCATTGCCTTAGCCATAGCCTTAGCCAGAAACATAGACATACACATAGCCATAACTATAGACTCAGCCGTAGCCATATCCATAACAGTTGCCATAGACATAGCCATAGTTGTAGCCATAGCCGTAGCCGTAGCCCTAGCCATAGCCATAACCAGATATATAGCCGTAGAATTAGCCATAACCGTAGCTGTAGCCAGACCATAGCCATAGACATAGCCTTAGCCATAGCCATAGCCAGACATAGACATAGACATAGACATACAAAGAGATATAGCCATAGCCAAAGCCATAGCCAGACATAGCCAGAGCCATAGCCAGACATAGCCAGAGCCATAGCCATAGACATATACATAGCCATAGCCATAGACATAGCCATAGACATAGCCATAGACTTAGACAAAGACGTAGTCATAGCCATAGCCTTAGCCATAGCCAGACATACATATATCCATAGGCATAGTCATAGACATAGCCATAGCCATAGCCAGAGCCATAGAAATAGACATAGCCATAGTCATAGACACAGCCATAGCCATAGACATAGACATAGACATAGACTAAGACATAGCCATAGCCATATCTAAACATAGACATAGCCATAGCCACACCCAAAGATATAGACATAGCCATAGACAAAGCCATAGCCATAGATGTTGCCGTAGCTGTAGCCATTGCCTTTGCCGTTGCCATCGCCGTTGCCGAAGCCGTAGACGTAGCCGTGGACATGGACGTGGACATAGCCATATCCATAGCCATATATTTGGACAAGGACATGTCCATGGCTATGGACATAGACATAGCCATAGTCATAGACATAGACATGACCATAGCCATAGACATAGACATAGCCATAGCCATAGCCATAGACATACATATAGCCAGAGCTAGAGCCATAGTCATAGCCATAGCCATAGCCATAGACATAACCATAGCCATAGCCATTGAAGTAGCCATAGCCGTAGCTGTAGATGTAGCCGTAGCTGTAGCCATGGCTGTAGCCATAGCAATATGATGTAGCCGTAGCCATAACTGTAGCTGTAGCCGTAGCCATAGCCATAGCCATAGCCATAGACATAGACATAGCCATAGTCATAGCCATAGATATGGTCATAGCCAGAGCCATGGCCAAAAACATAACCATAGCCATATCTGTAGCCGTAGCCGTAGCCATAGACGTAGCCGTAGCCATAGACATAGACATAGCCACAGCCATAGACATAGACATAGACATATACATAGCCATTGTATACATAGCCATAGCCCTACACATAGACATAGACATAGCCATAGCCATAGCCATAGACATTGCCATAGTCATAGCCATAGCCATAGCCAAAGCCAAAGCCATAGACATAGACATAGACATAACCATAGCCATAGACATACCCATAGACAGTGCCATAGCCATAACCATAGACATACACATAGACATAGCCATAGCCATAGCCATAGACATAGACATAGCTATGGCTATGGCTCTGGCTACATCTATGTCTCTGTCTATGTCTGGGTATGGCTATGGCTATGGCTATGTCTATGTCTATAACCATGGCCATGGCCAGGTCCATGTCTATGTTTATGTCTATGTCTATAGCTATGGCTATGGCTATGGCAATGTCTATGGCTACAGCCATGGCTACGTCAATGGCTATGGCTTTGGCTATGGCTATGAATAAGTCTATGTCTATGGCTCTGTCTATGTCTATGTCTATAGCTATGGCTATGACTATGGCTATAGCTCTGGCTATGTGTATGTCTATGGCTATGGCTATGGCTATGGCTATAGCTCTGTCTATATTATGGCTATGTCTATATCTTTGGCTATGTCTATGTCTATGGCTATGGCTAGGGATGCTATGGCTATGGCTATAGAAATGATTATGGCTATGTCTATTGTTATGGCTATGTCTATGTCTATGGCTATGGCTCTGTCTATAGCTATGGCTCTGGCTATGTCAATGTCTTCAGCTATGGCTATGGCTATGGCTATAGCTATGGCTATGGCTATATCTATGTCTTAAGCTATGGCTATGGCTATGGCTATAGATATGTCTATAGCCATATTATATGTCCTTGTCCATGTCTATGTCTATGGCTATGGCTATGGGTATGGCTACGTACACGTCCATATCCATGTCCACGGCTACGGCTATGGCTTCGGCAACAGCGATGGCAACGGCAACAGCGATGGCAACGGCAACAGCGATGGATACGGTTACGGCTACATCTATGTCTATGGCTATGGCTATGTCTATGTCTCTGGCTCTGGCTATGTCTATGTCTATGACTACGTCTCTCTCTAAATCTATGGCTATGTCTATGGCTATGTCTATATCTATGGCTATGGCTATGTCTATGTCTATGGCTATGGCTCTGGGTATGTCTGGCTATGGTTATGGCTATCTCTATGTCTAAGTCTATGTCTATATCTATGTCTGGCTATGGCTATGGCTAAGGCTATGTCTATGGCTATGGCTATGGCTACAGCTACGGTCACGGCTAAGTTTACGGCTATATCAATGGCTATGGCTATAGCTAGGGCTACAGCTACGGCTACGGCTATGGCTACAGCTATGGCTATGTCTATGGCTAGGACTATGGATATAGCTATGGCTATGGCTCTGTCTATATCTATGTCTATGACTAAGGCTATGGCTAAGGCCATGGCTATGTTTATGTCTATGGCTATATCTATGTCTATGTATATGTCTATGGGTATAGCTAAGTCTATGTCTATGGCTATGTCTCTGTCTATGTCTATGGCTATGGCTATGGCAATGTCTATGGCTATGGCTATGGCTATGTATACCATGGCTATTGCTATGGCTATGTCTATGGCTATGGCTATGTCTATGTGTTTGTCTCTGGTTATGGCTATGACTATTTCCATGGGTATGTCTATGGCTATGGTTATGTCTATGTCTATGTCTATGGCTTTGGCTTTGGCTATGGCTATGGCTATGACTATGGCAATGTCTATGGCTATGGCTAAGGCTAAGTCTATGTCTTAGTCTATGTATATGTCTATGTCTATGGCTATGGCTATGTCTATATTTATGGCTACGGCTATGTCAATGTCTATAACTACGTCTATGACTACGTCAATGTCTAAATCTATGGCTATGTCTATGGCTATGTCTATGTCTATGGCTATGGCAATGTCCATAGCTAGGGCTATGGCTTTGTTCATGTCTATGACTATGGCTATGGCTCTGGCAATGTCTATGGCTATGGCTATGGCTAGGTATACCAAGGCTATTGCTATGGCTATGTCTATAGCTATGGCTATGTCTATATGTATGTCTATGGTTATGGCTAGGGCTATGTCTATGGGTATGTCTATGGCTATGATTATGTCTATGTCTATGTCTATGGATTTGGCTTTGGCTATGGCTATGGCTATGACTATGGCAATGTCTATGGCTATGGCTACTGCAATGGCTATGTCTTAGTCTATGTCTATGTCTATATCTATGGCTATGGCTATGTCTATGTCTGGCTATGTCTAAGTCTATGGCTATGGCTATGTCTATGTCTATGTCTATGTCTATGTCTATGGCTACGGCTGTGGCTATGTCTTTGTCTATGGCTACGGCTATGTCTATGGCTAAGGCCATGGGTATGTTTATGTGTATGGCCATATCTATGTCTATGTCTATGGCTATGGGTATAGCTATGTCTATGTCTATGGCTATGTCTATGTCTATGTGTATGGCTATAGCTATGGCTACGGCTATGTTCATGTCTATGGCTATGGCTATGGCTATGGCAATGTCTATGGCTATGGCTATGGCTAAGTATACCATGGCTATTGCTATGGCTATGTCTATGGCTTTGGCTATGTCTATGTGTATGTCTATGGTTATGGCTATGGCTATGTCTATGGGTATGTCTATGGCTATGGTTATGTCTATGTCTATGTCTATGGCTTTGGCTTTGACTATGGCTATGGCTATGGCTATGACTATGGCAATATCTATGGCTATGGCCAAGGCTATGTTTCTGTCTTGATGTATGTCTATGTCTATGGCTATGGCTATGTCTATGTCTGGCTATGTCTATGGCTATGGCTATGGCTATGTCTATGTCTATGGCTACGGCTGTGGCTATGTCTATGTCTATGGCTACGGCTATGTCTATGGCTATGGCTATGGCTATGGCTACAGCTACAGCTATGGCTATGGCTATGGCTATGTCTATGGCCATGGCTATGGCTCTGGCCATATCTATGGCTATAGCTATGGCTATGTCTATGTCTATGGCTATGGCTATGGCTATGGCTACAGCTACGGCTACGGCTACATCATATAGCTATGGCTACGGCTACTGCTACATCTATGGCTACGGCTATGGCTACTTCAATGGCCATTGCTATGGCTATGGCTATGTTTATGGCTATGGCTATGGCTTTGACTATGGCTATAGCTCTGGCTATATTTATGTCTATGGCTATGTATATTGCTATAGCTCTGCCTATATCGATGGCTATGTCTATGTCTATGGCTATGTCTATATCTATCTGTAGGGCTATATCTATGTCTATGGCTATGGCTATGGCTATGACTATGTCTATGGCTATGGCTTTGGCTATGTAGGCTATGGCTATGGCTATGATTATAGCTATGTCTATGGCTGTGGCTATGGCTATGTCTATGGCTATGGCTAAGTCTATGTCCATGACTATGTCTATGGCTATATTTATGGGTATGGCTATGGCTATGTCTATGGCTATGGCTATGGTTATGGCTGAGGCTTAGGCTATGCCTATGCCTATGTCTATGGCTAATGGCTATGGCTATATCCATGTTCATGGCTATGGCTTTTTCTATGGCTATGACTATAGCTATGGCTTATTATATCTATGTCTATGGCTATGGCTGTGGCTATGGCTGTGGCTATGGCTATGGGTATGGCTATGGCTATGGGTATGTCTATGGCTCGGCTATGGCTATGTCTGTCTATGGCTATGGCTATGGCTATTTCTATGTCTATGGTTATGGCTATGGCTATGTCTATGTCTATGTGTTTGGCTATGGCTATGTCTGTGTTTGGCAATGGCTATGGCTATGGCTATGTCTTAGTCTATGTCTATGTGTATGGCTATGGCTATGTTTATGTCTGGGTATGTCTCAGTGTATGGCTATGGCAATGTTTATGTCTGGCTAGACATAGCCAGACATAAACATTGCCATAGCTATGGATATGTCAATGTCTATGGATCTAGCTATGGCTATGGCTATATCTATGTCTATGCCTATGGATATGTCTATGTCTGGCTATGGTTATGGCTATGGCTATGTCTCTCTATTGCTATGGCTATGTCTTTGGCTATGTCTCTATGGCTATGGCTAAGGCTATTGCTATGTCTATGTCTCTCTATGGCTATGGCTATGTCTATGGCTATGACTATGGCTAATGCTATGGCTATGGCTATCGATATGGTTATGTCTATGGCTATGGCTATGTCTGTCTAGGGCTATGGCTATGTTCACGTCTCTCTATGGCTCTGGCTATGTCTATGGCTATGGCTATGGCGATGGCTATGGCTATGGCTAACTATACGGCTATGTCTATGGCTATGGCTATGTCTATGTCTGTCTATGGCTATGGCTATGGCTATGTCTATGTCTCTGGCTATGGCTATGGCTATATCTATGTCTATGGCAATGGCAATGGCGATGGCAATGGCTCTGGCTATTTTTATGTCTATGTCTATGGCTATGGCTATGACTATGTCTATGTCTATGGCTATGGCTATGGCTATGTCTATGTCTATATGTATGGCTATGGCTATGTCTATGTTTGGCTATGGCTATGGCAATGGCTATGTCTATGTCTCTCTATGGCTATGGCTATGTCTATGGGTATGGCTTTGGCTAAGGCTATGGCTATGGCTATCGATATGGCTATGTCTATCGCTATGGCTATGGCTATTTCTGTCTATGGCTCTGGCTCTGGCTATGTCTATGTCTATAGCTATGGCTATGACTATGTCTATGTCTATGGCAATGGCAATGGCGATGGCAATGGCTATGGCTATGTTCATGTCTATGTCTATGGCTATGGCTATTGCTATGGCTATGTCTGTCTATGGCTATAGCTATGTCTATGGCTATGGCTATGGCTATGTCTATGGCTATGGCTATGGCTATGTTCATGTCTATGTCTATGGCTATGGCTATTGCTATGGCTATGTCTGTCTATGGCTATAGCTATGTCTATGGCTATGGCTATGGCTATGTCTATGGCTATGGCTATGGCTAAGGCTATGGCTATGGCTATCGATATGGCTATGTCTATGGCCCATGGCTAGGGCTATGTGTGTCTATGGCTATGGCTATGGCTAGGTCTATGTCTCTGGCTATGGCTATGGCTATGTCTATGTCTATGGCAATGGCAATGGCGATGGCAATGGCTATGGCTATGTTTATGTCTATGTCTAGGGCTATGGCTATTGCTATGGCTACGTGTCTTTATGGCTATGGCTATGTCTATGGCTATGGCTATGGCTATGGCTAAGGCTATGGCTATGACTATCGATATGGCAATATCTAGGGCTATGTCTATGTCTATGTCTATGGCTATGTCTATGTCTATGTCTGTCTATGGCAATGGCTATGGCTATGTCAATGTCTATGGCTATGGCTATGGCTATGGCTATGTCTTTTTCTACAGCTACGGCTACGGCTACGGCTAGGGCTACGGCTTTGGCTATGGCTATGGCTATGGCATGGCTATGGCTATGGCTATGGCTAGGTCTATGGCTATGGCTATGGCTATGTCTATGGCTATGGCTATGGATATGGCTCTGGCTTTTGCTATGTCTATGGCTATGGCTATTTCTATGACTATGGCTATGGCTATGGCTATGTCTATGTCTTTGGCTATGATTATGGCTATCTCTATGGCTAGGGCTATGGTTATGGCTATGGCTATGACTATGGCTATGGCTATGTCTATGGTTACGGCTACGGCTACGGCTATGGCTACAGCTACTGCTATGGCTAAATCTATGTCTATTGCTATGTCTATGGCTATGGCTATAGCTATGTCTATATCTATGTCTATGGTTATGTCTATATCTGTGGCTATGGCTATGGCTATGGCTATGGCTACGTCTACATCTATGGCTACAGCTACGGCTATGCCTATATCTATGTCTATGACTATGGCTATGTCTATGTCTATGGCTAAGGCTATGGCTATGGCTAAGTCTATGGCTATGGCTGTTTATGGCTGTGTCTATGTCTATGTCTATGTCTATGGCTATGTGTATGTCTATGTCTATGGCAATGGCTATGTCCATATCTATTGCTATGGCTATGTCTAATGCTATGGCTATGACTATGGCTCTGTCTATATCTATGGCTCTGTCTATATCTATGTCTTTGTCTATGGCTCTGGCTATGGATGCTATGGCTATTGCAATGGCTATGTCTGGCTATGGCTATGGCTATTTCTATGTCTATGTCTATGTCTATATCTATGTCTGGCTATGGCTATGGCTAAGGCTATGTCTATGGCTATGGCTATGGCTATGGCTACAGCTACGGTCACGGCTAAGTTTACGGCTATATCTAGGGCTATGGCTATGGCTAGGGCTATGGCTAAGGTTACAGCTATGGCTAAAGCTATAGCTATGTCTATGGCTATGGTTATGGCTATGGCTATGGCTATGTCTATGTCTAAGTCTAAGGCTATGGCTAAGGCTATGGATATTTTTTTGTCTATGGCTCTATCTATGTCTATGTCTGTGGCAATGGGTATAGCTATGTCTATGTCTATGGCTATGTCTATGTCTATGTCTATGGCTATAGCTATGGCTATGGCTATGTTCATGTCTCTGGCTATGGCTATGACTATGTCTCTGGCAATGTCTATGTCAATGGCTATGGCTATGTCTATGGCAATGTCTATGTCAATGGCTATGGCTATGGGTTTTGATATCAATGTCTATGGCTATGGCTATGGCTATGGCAATGTCTATGGCTATGGCTATGGCTCTGACAATGTCTATGGCTATGGCTATGGCTCTGTATATCATGACTATTGCTAGGGCTATGTCTATGGCTATGGCTTTCTATGTGTATGTCTATGGTTATGGCTATGGCTATGTCTATGGGTATGTCTATAGCTATGGTTATGTCTATGTCTATGTCTCTGGCTTTGGCTTTGGCTATGGCTATGGCTCTGTCTATGTCTTTGGCTATGACTATGGCTATCTCTATTGCTAGGGCTATGGCTATGGCTGTGGCTATGACTATGGCTATGGCTATGTCTACGGTTACAGCAATGGCTACGGCTATGGCTACAGCTACGCCTATGGCTACATCTTTGGCTATGGCTATGGCTATTGCATGGCTATGGCTATGGCTATGGCTAAATCTATATCTATTGCTATGTCTATGGCTATAGCTATGGCTATGTCTATATCTATGTCTATGGTTATGTCTATGTGGCTATGGCTATGGCTATGTCCATGTCTATGGCTCTGGATATGGCTATGGCTATGGCTATGTCTATGTCTATGGCTATGGCTACGGCTATGGCTACTGCTACAGCTACATCTACATCTATGGTTATGGCTTTGGCAGTCTATGTCTATGGCTATGTCTATGGCTATGGCTATGGCTATTGCTATGGGTATATCTCTGTCTATGTCTAGGGCTATGTGTATAGCTATGGGTATGACTATGTCTATGGCTATGGCTATGGCTATGGCTATGTCTAAGTTTATAGCTATGGCTATGGCTATGGCTCTGTCTATATATATGGCTATGGCTATGGCTATGGCTCTGTCTCTATCTATGGCTATGTCTCTGTCTATGGCTACGTCTATGGCTATGGATATGGCTATGGCTATGGCTATGGCCATGTCCATGGCCATTGCCAAGTCTCTGTCTATGTCTATGGCTATGGCTTAGGCTCTGGCTATGTCTAAGGCTATGTCGAAGTCTATGGCTATGGCTATGTCTATGTCAATGGCTATGGCTATGTCTATGTCTATGGCTATGGCTATGGCTATGGCTATGTCTATGTCTATGGCTATGGTTATGGCTATGGCTCTGTCTCTGTCTATGTCTATGAATATATCTATGGCTATGTCTATGTCTATGTCTATGACTATGGCTATGGCTATGTCTATGTCTATGGCTATGGTTATGGCTATGGCTCTGTCTCTGTCTATGTCTATGAATATATCTATGGCTATGTCTATGTCTATGTCTATGACTATGGCTATGGCTATGGCTATGTCTATATCTTTGGTTATGGCTCTGGCTTCTATGGCTATGGCTATGTCTATGGCTATTGCTATGGCTCTGTGTATGGCTATGGCTATGACCATGTCTATGCCTCTTTCTTTGTCTATGTTTGTGGCTAAGGGTATGTCTATGTCTATTTCTATGGCTAAGGAAATATCTATGGCAATGGCTATGGCTCTATCTATGTCTGTCTATGGCTATGGCTATGGCTATGATTATGTCTCTGGTTCTGCTACTACTAATGCTATGGCTATGTTTACAAGTACGTCTATGGCTATGGCTATGTCTATGGCTATGGCTATGGATATGGATATGTTTATGGCTATGGCTATGTCTATATCTATAGCTTTTGCTATGGCTATGGAAATGTCTATTGCTATGGCTATGGCTATGTCTATGGCTAAGGCTATGTCTATGGCTATGGCTACGGGTATGGCTTTGTCTATGGCTATAACTATGGAAATGGCAATGGCAATGGCAATAGCTAACGCTATGTCTATGTCTATTTTTATGGCTATGTCTGTCTATGGCTCTGGCTATGGCTATGTCTATGGCTATTGGTATGGCTATGACTATGGTTATGCTATGTCTATGGCTATGGTTTTGGCTATGTTTATGGCTATGGCTATGGCTATATCTTTCTATGGCTCTGGCTCTAGTTATGGCTATGGCTATGGCTATGTCTATGGCTATGGCTATGGCTATGGCTATGGCTATGTCTATTGCTATGGCTAAGGCTATGGCTATGTCTATATCCATGTCTATGGCTATGTCTCTGTCTATGTCTATGTGTATGTCTATGGCTCTGGCTATGGCTATGGCTATGGCTATGTTTATGGCTATGGCTATGGCTATGTCTATGTCTATGTCTATGGCTATGGCTAGGTTTATATCTATGGCTATTACTATGTCTATGTCTATGGCTATGGCTATGACTATGTCTATGGCTATGGCTATGGCTATGGCTATGGCTATGTCTATTGCTATGGCTATGGCTATGGCTATGGCTATGGCCCTGTCTAAATCTATGCCTATGGCTACGGCTATGGCTCTGTCTACATCTATGGCTATGTCTATGTCTATGGCCATGGCTATGGCTATGGATGCTTTGGCTATGGCTATGGCTATGTCTATGTCTATGTCTATGGCTCTGTCTATGGCTATGGCTATGGCTATGGCTATGTCTATGTCTCCTGGTATGGCTATGGATATGGCTATCTCTATGTCTATATCTATGTCTGTCTATGGCTATAGCTATGGCTATGTCTATGCTTATGGCTATGGTTATGTCTATGGCTATGGCTCTGCCTATGGCTATGTCTATGTCTATAGCCATGGCCATATCCATGTCCATATCCATGGCCATGTCTATGTTAATGGCTATGGCTATGTCTATGGCTATGTCTATGTCTTCAGGTATGGCTATGGCTATGTCTATGTCTATGTCTGTCTATGGCTATAGCTATGGCTATGTCTATGGCTATGGCTATGGCTATGGCTATGTCTATGTCTCTAGCCATGGCCATATCCAAGTTCACGTCCACGTCCACAGATACAGCTACGTCTACGGCAATGGTGATGTCAACAGCAACGGATACGGCTTTGGGTACGTCTATGGCTATGGCTATGGCTATGACTATGTCTATATCTGTGTCTATGTCTATTGCTATGGCTATGTCTATGTTTGGCTATGACTATGTCTATCTCTTTGTCTCTGGCTATGGCTATGGCTATGTCTATGTCTATGGCTATGGCTATGTCTATGTATATGGCCCTGGCTATGGCTATGGCTATGTCTATGTCTATGGTTACGGCTATGGCTATGGATATATCTATGTCTGGCTATGGCTATGTCTATGGCTATGTCAATGTCTGTCTATGGCTAAGGCTATGGATATGGCTATGTCTATGACTAGGTCTATGTCTAAATCTTTGGCTATGTTTATGGCTATATCTATGGCTATGGCTATGTGTATGTCTATGTCTATGGCTATGGTTATAGCTATGGCTATGTCTGGCTATGGCTATGGCTGTGGCTAAATCTATGTCTATGTCAATGTTTATGTCTATGTTTGGCTATGGTTATGGCTATGGCTATGACTACGACTATGGCTACGGCTTCGGCTATATTTATGGCTAAGGCTATGGCTATGGCTATGGCTACGGCAATGGCTACAGCTACGGCTATGGCTAGAACTACAGCTATGTCCATGGCTAAGGCTCTGGATATGTTTATGGCTATGGCTATATCTATGTCTATGTCTATGGCTAAGGCTATGGCTATGGCTATGTGCATGTCTATGGCTATGGCTATGGCTATGGCTCTGTTCAGGGCTATGGCTATTGCTATGGCTATGGCTGTCTATATCTATGTCTATTGCTGTCTATGGCTATGACTATGTCTATGTCTGTGTCCATGGCTATTGCTATGGCTATGGCTATGGCTATGGCTATGTTTATGTCTATATCTATGTCTATATCTATGACTATGTCTATGTCAATGTCTAAGTAGGGATATGGCTATGGCTATGTCTATGTCTATGTCTATGGCTATGTCTAGGTCTTTGGCTATGGCTATGTCTAAGTCTATGGCTATGTCTATGGCTATTTCTATGGCTATGATTATGTGTCTGGTTCTTGCTCTGGCTCTGGCTATGATTATGGCTATGTCAATGTGGCTATGGCTTTGGCTATGTGGCTATGGCTATGGCTATAGCTATGGCTATGGCTATGTCTACAGCTACTGCTATGGCTACGGCTATGGCTACAACTACGGCTACGGCTTAGGCTATGGCTACATCTATGGCTATGGCTATGGCTATGGCTCTGGCTATGTCTATGGCTATGTCAATGTCTGTCTATGGCTATGGCTTTGGATATGGCTATGTCTATGACTATGTCTATGTCTAAATCTTGGGCTATGTCTATGGCTATGTCTATGGCTATGGCTATGTATATGTCTATGTCTATGGCTATGGTTATAGCTATGGCTATGTCTGGCTATGGCTATGGCTATGGCTAAATCTATGTCTATGTCAATGTTTATGTCTATCTCTGGCTATGGTTATGGCTATGGCTATGACTACGACTAAGGCTACGGCTACGGCTATATTTATGGCTAAGGCTATGACTATGTGACTATGGCTACGGCTATGGCAACAGCTACGGCTATGGGTAGAGCTACAGCTATGTCTATGGCTAAGGCTCTGGATATGACTACGTCTATGGCTATATCTATGTCTATGTCTATGGCTAAGGCTATGGCTATGGCTATGGCTATGTGCATGTCTATGGCTATGGCTATGGTTATGGATATGGCTATGGCTATGTTCATGGCTATGGCTATTGCTATGGCTATGGCTTTCTATATCTATGGCTGTCTATGGCTATAACTATGTCTATGTCTGTGTCCATGGCTATGGCTATGGCTATGGCTATGGCTATGGCTATGGCTATGGCTATGTTTATGTCTATATCTATGTCTATATCTATGACTATGTCTATATCTATTGTTAGGAACTCTGTTATTCGGAAGAGATATTTAACAAAAATCCCTTATTTTACCTTAAATATAAAATAATTTGTCCAAGCGTTTACTGGGTCTTCCAACAAAATTACTTTTCCTACGATAGCTCGTAGGCTAAAGAGTAAAGTTTACCAGCAATACAGAGAATAAAAATACACTTTGAGGGGGAAATTGAAAAAAAAACGTAAAAATTAAGATTTATTACAAGAAGTTATTAGCACACATCCTCGAATTATTGGCTGAAGGCACAGTCACATACACTTACAACTATCATTCAGACTCACAGCTAACCTTCACTCAAATGATAGTTCGAGGGAAAGTATCGAGGAGAAGGGAGAAAAACAACTTTCACACAAAGTCAATAATAAGTGAGAGATTAAAGAAAGAAAGAAAAGCTTAGCCTAACTGCACACAATATTTATGAAAATGTACCATTACATATATATATGTTCCCACGTTACGGACGAAAACACAATTCCAGCACTGAAACAGTTTAGTTTCGAAGGCACTCCGGCTTTAGTTTTCCCAAGACACTATTCTTCAACCACAAGGAAAAGTATATATTCGCGGATACAAAGAACACACATAATCGGAAGCTTACTTTTCTTCACGACCAAGAGGCCTCCTAACGACTCTCAGATCTCGAGAACGGCCGTTTTTAGGATTCTAGAGGCGTCACCATAACTAGTCGAGAGGACTCAAGACGTAGATGATGACGATGGTCTCGGTACACTTAGAAGCTCGCGAACACAACCGCAGCCACAAAAGGGGGTCAGGTGTATACATCCAAAGGACATTGATACATCAGCATCAGACGAGTCCACTCGAAGCAAGACTTCCAACAAAGTATACGTAGCAGAGCATTTGTGCAAGGTGGTGATCGCCACACAGATCAACGGGCCGTGAAAATAAAGGGCGAGAACTTCTCCACAAGAGAGCCGAAAACAATCTCCCCTCCATCCAGACGAAAAATATGTAAATCGCCTCTTAAACAGTCCAATGTGGCAGGAGACAGAAGACGAAACTACCAAAACACTCATACATGAAAGTAAAGAGAACATTTCATGGGCGGAGTACCAATTAGCAAATAACATTCGGTGGGGGAGCGCAACAATACAAAACATAAACCAAGAATTTGAGGCTCAAATGAACTGATAAAATATTGCCAGCAATTAATAAACAAATGCTTACTTTAATGGAGCCACAAGATAAAACTTAAGTAGCTGATATTACAGCCCCCCACCAATAAGAAAATTTTTTTTTTTTTTTTAAACTGAATTATGAACTTACATTGATAATAAAAGAAAGGGTAAACTTAAAGATAATTAGTAGAGTACCAAAGCAGATTCTAAAATATTAAAGAAAAAAAATGGTGAACATAATTATGCTAAACATAATCTGAAATGAAAAAAAAATAATTAGACTGCAAAAAAAATATATATATTTATACAAAGTAAACACTAATGACCGTCCACTCTCTCATAAACCCTAGACAAAGCATCAGGCACAATATTCTTCCTGCCGGCAATATGCTTAATGATAAGGTTGTACTCCGGGAGTACCAAACTCCATCTAAGTATTCGTGAGTTTTTGTTCTTAAAACGGTTAATGAAAATCAGTGGGTTGTGATCCAAGTAAACTTCTATTTGGGAGGAGTGATTTGATAAATAAATATTAAAATGATTTAGCGCTTTAATTAAAGCAAGAGCCTCCTTTTCTATTGTCGAATATTTCCTCTCGGCTGGTGACAATTTCTTTGAGAAGAAAGCTACTGGATGGTTAATTCCTTCTTGGTCTCCCTGGAGAAGCACTGCACCCAATCCGGTGTCGCTCGCATCTGTGGCTAAAGAGAAAGGGAGAGAAAAATCGGGGGATCGCAAAAGAGGGTAGCTTGTCAGAGCGCCTTTTAACTTTTCAAAAGCCTCCTGACAATCACTATCCCAAACAAACTTTACATTTTTCTTTAATAGATCTGTTAAAGGAATGGCCAGATCAGAGATATTTCTAATAAATCTATTATAATATCCTACCATACCGAGGAACCTTCTCACACTTCTCCGGTTGGTAGGGACAGGAAAAATCGTTATGGCTTCTACATTTGCCTTTTTAGGAGCTACTTCACCCAGACCAATTTCATGTCCTAGGTAAACAACCTTGGCTCTGGCAAAGTCACTCTTTCTCAAATTTATAACAAGACCACCTTTTCGAAGCTTTTCAAACAGTGCCTTAATTCGTTTAATGTGAGTGGGCCAGTCGTCGCTGTAGATCACCAAATCGTCTATGTAGACAACACATCCTTCCAAATCACAGGTTATCAAGTTCATCAACCTCTGGAAGGTGGTGGCTGCGTTTTTCATGCCGAATGGCATAACCAAACACTCGTACAGTCCATCACCCGTCACAAAAGCTGAAATTTCCCTTGCCCGAGGAGTAAGACCGACCTGCCAGTACCCTTTTAATAGGTCAAACTTACTGATAAATTTAGCGGACCCTATGCGGTCGATACAGTCTTCCACCCGAGGCCAAGAATAAGAATCTGTTTTAGTAACCTCGTTGATTTTACGATAATCAAAGCACAGTCGATTTTGCCCACCTTCCTTCTTTACAAGAACCACAGGAGAACTCCACGGACTAGTGCTAGGAGTTATCAAATTATGGTCCAACATGTATTTAACCTCTTCCTTAACTATATCCCTTTTTACGGGATTTAACCTGTAAGGGCATTGTTTCATAGGTTGGGTGTCCCCAACGTCTACATCATGTTCTAAAATAGTAGTCAATCCCGGTGCATCCTGAAAAAGGTCTTTATATTGATATATTAAGTCAACAAGGGAAAAAGCTTTATCTGGATCCAAATGCTGAAATTTCAAAGAAAGGTTATTAAGGACATCAGAATTATTTGATAAAATATTTGGTCCAATTGTCAATTCTTCATCAACTTCGGTAACCACCTCAACTAAAGAAATTGGCCCTACTTCTACTTCTTCACTACTTTTACTAACATAAGGTTTTAACATATTTATATGGCAATGTTGAGACTTCCTCCTACGTCCAGGAGTCTCCACTAAGTAATTTACTTCACTCATTTTCTTTAACCCTGGATAGGTACGGTGGGTCGTTTGCGACCCCGAGCGTCAAAAAAAAACAGGTTTTTCTCACGTGACTCACCCCTGTGACTGAATTTGTGGGTGATCGACCTGCAGGAGGTGTCTCCCCTACACGCTCTAGTAGTGTCCAGATGTGCATTGCTGTAGCTGTACTCCTTCCCCGATTTCTGAGACGCGTCGGGGTCGTTCGCGTCCGAGTTTACCCTTCTGAGGTAGTTTGCATAATTATCAAAGTTATTACGTATTATGAAATTGTCGTAGAATGGTGCAACTTGTATAGGTTATCAGTTGTGGAAAGTCTTGGTGGATTGTTTGGCTACCATGTGCATGTTTTTTTTTTAGTTACAATGTCGTTCATCACCACGAGGACCATTTTACCGCGAGTGCCCCTTTTTCATTTTTTTTCATTTTTTTGCCAAGTCATTTTTCCGTAAGATATTGCCAAATAGTGTCGTAAAACTTTTGCTTGTTTAGTGTTGGAAAGTGTGTCTAGATGATCTGGCTACCCATGCATGACTTTGTTTTTGTCAGATACGACGTAGTTATTGGTATATTGGGTATTTAACTGCGGTTACCAATTTCTGTTTTTTTTTCAATATTTGTAAAAATTACTACGTAGTAAGGAATTGCCGTATATTATTCATTTTTTTTTCATGTTTATGTGTTAGAAAGTGTGCCTTGATGGTTGGGCTAACACGTGCATGTCTTTTTTTTTATCTGAGATGTCGTATATTAGAATGTCGGGCATTTTACCGCGAGTGTCCCTTTTTAATTTTTTTTAATTTTTTTGCCAAGTCATTTTTCCGTAAGATATTGCGAAATAGTGTCGTAAAACTTTTGCTTTTTTAATGTTGGAAAGTGTGTCTAGATGATCTGGCTACCCATGCGTGATTTTGTTTTTGTCAGATACGACGTAGTTATTGGTATATTGGGTATTTAACTGCGGTTGCCAATTTCTGTTTTTTTTTTCAATATTTGTAAAAATTTACTACGTAGTAAGGAATTGCCGTATATTATTGATTTTTTTTTCATGTTTATGTGTTAAAAAGTGTGCCTTGATGGTTGGGCTAACACGTGCATGTCTTTTTTTTTTATCTGAGATGCCGTATATTAGAATGTTGGGCATTTTTCCGCGAGTGCCCCTTTTTATTTGTTTTGCATTTTTTTGCTTAGTCATGTTACCGTAAGGAATTGGCAAGTAGTGTCGCAAAACTTATATTTTTATAGTGTTGGAAAGTGTTTCTAGATGATCTGGCTACCCATGCCTATTTTTTTTTTAGCCAGATATGGCGTATATATAAGTATGTGTTCGATTTTCCTGTGATTGCCATTTTTTCGTTTTTTCCCATTTCTTTCAAAATTACTACGTACTAAGGAACTATCACAGAGTAATATTTCATTTATATGTTTATTTGTCGGAAAATATGCCTTGATGGTTTGCCTAGCACGTGGCTGAAATTTTTTTTTCTGAAATGCCGTATATTAGAATGGCCATTTTTCCACGAGTGCCCCTTTTTATTTGTTTTGCATTTTTTTGCTTAGTCATGTTACCGTAAGGAATTGGCAAGTAGTGTCGCAAAACTTATATTTTTATAGTGTTGGAAAGTGTTTCTAGATGATCTGGCTACCCATGCCTATCTTTTTTTTAGCCAGATATGGCATATATATAGGTATGTGTTCGATTTTCCGGTGATTGCCATTTTTTCGTTTTTTCCCAATTCTTTCAAAATTACTACGTACTAAGGAACTATCACAGAGTAATGATTCCTCTAGATGTTTATTTGTCGGAAAATTTTGTTTACTCTTTTTTTGATTGAATATCATCAAATTTTTTTAGCTAAAATATTGTTTTACATTTTTTTTTCGATTTTATTTCCCTTCAAAAAACATTTTTTTGGTCAGAATTTTAATTTTATAGTCGTAAAATAATCGACAATTATCCAGCAACCCACCATACAATTTTTATGCATATCCAATAATAATTAGATTAGTAAATAACACCTTGAAATTGACATACCCTTCCTACATTTCAAGTGGCAGATTAGGGAGTCTGAGTCAGTGTGGTTGGCGGCCATTTTGTGGACATATCCGAAGCGTAAGCTGCCCTATCTATATATATTCTTGTTCCCTATAGAATTTGTGATATTTTGGTATATTTTTACCTGCATAAATATCATATTATATATTAAATATATGTATTTTTTTACGAAATTTCCAAGTACTCAAAAAATTACCTTTAGATATGGCCCCTGATATAAATGTAATTTACTAAATAATGAAGATTTTTTTACATATTTCTATTTTAGGATAACATATGTTTATTCCCTAAAAAAATTAGCCACTTCCTATTTCATTTGGGTACCCAAAAAAATTCATGAAATTTGGACAATTTTTTTTGGCCAAAAAAAGTTACCCTTTTTTTCTCATTTCAGATCTTCACCTCCATGGGTCTGACTTCATCTAAAATACATCAAGATGTGTCCTAAACATTCAAGAATCAATTCCTAAAAGGATTTGTGTATATATGTATAAACTTTTTTTTTATGAATTTTTATGTCAGGTCTTTTTTTTTCTACTTAATTTTTTAAAATATTTATAATAAATAGTTTTTCTGCAGATGAGTAGTATTTATCTTTACAGTTGTTTTAAGCATTCATTGAAGTTTTTTTTGGCAAAAGAAAAAAGGAGGTTACTGCAAAAACTGATTTTTCAAGAATTTTTTTTGGCGTCGGGGTCGTTCGCGTCCGAGTATACCCTTAAAGGGGTGTCCGAGGACCGTACCTATCCAGGGTTAAAATTCTCCACGGCCCAGAAAATTGTGCCTTGAGAGGATTCCCAGGCATAGGAAGCAAAACCAGAACTCTGTCACCTGGTGAAAATTCTCTGCGTCTCGATTTTATGTCATAATTACTTTTCATTACAGCTTGCCCTTTTGCCAAATTTTCTTTAGCAAAAGACCAAGCATTTTGAAGTTTAGCTTGCAAATTCGATATATAGTCCAGTACATTGATTTCCGGGGTTTCCCACTCCCAGTGCTCCCTGACCACATCAAGAGGACCTCTCACACTATGACCAAAGACTAGATTGAAAGGAGAGAACCCAAGAGTTTCATTTGGAATAGATCTAATAGCAAATAATGCATATGGCAATTCTTTGTCCCACTCGCTACCAGTCTCGAAACAAAATTTTTTCAGAACACTCTTCAAAGTTTGGTGGAACCTCTCCACCTGACCCTGACTTTCAGGATGGTAGGGAGTTGAGGTTGTATGTTTGACTCCTAACTCCATCTTCCTTTTAAAATTTCTGCTGGTAAAATTTGTACCGCAATCAGTTTGCAAAACCTTGGGAAAGCCAAACCTAGTAAAAAATATAATTAATGCCTCCATGATTTTCTCACTCCCTATTCTCCGTAAGGGAATAGCCTCAGGGAAGCGTGACATCCTATCTATTATGGACAAAATATACTCATTGCCACTTCGTGTTCACGGCAACGGACCAACCACATCTACTATGACTTCCCTAAAGGGTTCCCCGACAGCAGGAATTGGAATTAAAGGAGCTCTAGGTACCTTTTGATTTGGCTTACCCACGATTTGGCCGGTGTTACAAGAGTGGACATGTTTTTTTACATCTGTGCGCATCCCAGGCCAGAAGAAATGTTCGGCCAACTTCTGAAACATCTTCCGGACACCGAAATGTCCGGCAAGATTGTTCTCATGAGACAACCATAACAATTTCCTCCGATACTTCTCGGGAACTACTAACTGACGGACCACTTCTATCTGGTCAGCAGGAGCTTCCACTGCTCTACTGACCCTATATAGTAGACCATCTTCTTTAACAAAATAAGGTTTGGAGGAATCATTTACAATAGATTCAGTAGTCACATCATTAAATTCCCTTGATTGGGCTTCCTTCAAGGCCTCGGGTTCCCAGTCAACATCATCAAAAATTATACTACTCAATTTGCCACTAGTCACAAAGTCAGTTACCTGACTATTTACACTTTCTATGTCTAAATCAATTTCTTCTAAGTCTACCCCCTTTGAACGGGAACGAGTGACAATGGAAACAGGAACACCAAACTCCAGCAAAGAGCCATCACAAAGACAGTCTTTCTCTATCAAAGATAAAATTGGAAAAAAATTTAGTTCATTTTCAACTACCAAATCATTAGCAAAAATCAAGTCAATTCCAGGAATGGGCAATGTATCCACTATTGCTAATTTTACATTACCTTTAAAATAATCAGCTTCTAAATAAAGTGTTTCAAGAGGGCACGATACTAATGTATTTGGAAAACCTCCTAAGACCACAAAATCATTACTGGCAAACACAAAACCCTGAGGCACAGATTTTCTTAAAATTAATGACTGTGCGGCTCCCGTGTCACGCAAAATTTTAATACCTCTGCCTAGTTTCTTGTCACTGTTAATGAAAATAGACCCATTCGAGATATACTTACGAAATTTTAGTCACTTCGTTTCTTCTTCTGAAGGTTGTTCAGCTGTTAACAGATTGATTGCTTCCCTGTTTTGGCTAGCAAGGAATCTTTGCATTGCCCTACACTCTGCCTTGATATGCCCCTTCCGACTACACCAAAAACATGTAATATTTGACCTGCGCTCCAGATTGTCACTACTACCGGTAGTAGTGCTACTACTAAATCTATTACTATTGGAAAAACTACTGACCTTACCTTCTATGCCAGAGTAGTTATTTTCATCTTTGACAACAAAGCTTGTTTCTTTTGGCCTATTACTTTTTCTCAATTTGTCATGGGGGGAAACTTCCTTGCCAAAATTGACCTCCCTTTTCCCAGATTCCTGACGATGAGCTAGTGAATATTCGTCCGCCGCAATTGCGATTTCTTGAAGAGAATCTATTTTGAGCTCTTCAAGATGTATTTTAAGGTCTTTAGACACCATTCTCTTAAATTCCTCAATCAGGATGAGTTCCTTTAGTTTATCAAAGTTATCCACCTCCTTACTCCTTAGCCAATCCTCAAAAAATTGTCCTTTCTTCCTGGCAAATTCAATAAAGGTAGTGTCCAAATCTTTCCTTAAATCACGGAATTTTTGCCGATATGCTTCTGGGACGAGATCATAGGCTTTCAATATAATGGATTTAACAATATCCTAATCTAAGGAAAGTTCATCACTAAGTGTATTGTATACACGCTGAGCCTTACCTTTCAATTTACATTGCACTAAAGTCGTCCACATATCTCGAGGCCACGAGAGTTTGATAGCAATACGTTCGAAAGCCGTGAAAAATTCAGGCACATCCTCTTCGATAAAGCAAGAAATTAACATTATGGCAGTCATCAAGTTGAAATTATTATTTTTATAAGTACTATTATCACCACTCAACTTTATCTGAAGTTCTAATACCTCCTTTTCGTGTTGCCTATCCTTAGCTCTTTCCTCTGCTTGCAATTGTAAGGATTTAAATTCCAAATCTTTTATTTTACTCTGTTCCCTCAAGATATCTAACTGTAAGTCACCTGACCTCCCTGCTAGTTCCTGCCTAACCCTGTCCTGTTTTTCATCGCTACCAGGAGTTTCTTCACCATGACTAACTTCCAAAATAGATTCTTTATAAGCTTTAACAGCCTTAACCACCTCCCATAACAAAGGACCCTTCCAGATCTCGGTGGGAAGACTCAAACTAAAGAAGTCTACAAAGAACCACAAATCATCCCTTTTTAAATCATACAGCTTTCTTTCCCAATCATCATCATCTAAGAAACGAATCGCCGCCGCCTCCACGTTTTCTTTTGGGGATCCCATGTTACCTACTTTGGGTGAAACCTATTATACATTACCTAAATTTTATCTCCTTATAACCCCTCAAGTGTTTAACTGCTATATTGCTGGTAACAAATCCTGGCAAGGTCACCAAAAATGTTAGGAACTCTGTTATTCGGAAGAGATATTTAACAAAAATCCCTTATTTTACCTTAAATATAAAATAATTTGTCCAAGCGTTTACTGGGTCTTCCAACAAAATTACTTTTACTACGATAGCTTGTAGGCTAAAGAGTAAAATTTACCAGCAATACAGAGAATAAAAATACACTTTGAGGGGGAAATTGAAAAAAAAACGTAAAAATTAAGATTTATTACAAGAAGTTATTAGCACACATCCTCAAATTATTGGCTGAAGGCACAGTCACATACACTTACAACTACCATTCAGACTCACAGCTAACCTTCACTCAAATGATAGTTCGAGGGAAAGTATCGAGGAGAAGGGAGGAAAATAACTTTCACACAAAGTCAATAATAAGTGAGAGATTAAAGAAAGAAAGAAAAGCTTAGCCTAATTGCACACAATATTTATGAAAATGTACCATTACATATATATATGTTCCCACGTTACGGACGAAAACAAAATTCCAGCACTGAAACAGTGTAGTTTCGAAGGCACTCCGGCTTTAGTTTTCCCTTAGATATAGACATGGCCATAGACAAATACGTACACTTAGACATAGCCATAGCCATAGCCATAGCCATAGACATTGACATTGCCATAGCAATATTCATAACCATAGCCATAGCCATACCCATAACCATGGATATAGCCTTAGCCATAGACATAGACATAGCCATAGCCTTAGACATAGACAGACATAGACATAGTCATAACCATAGTCATAGCCATAGAGGTAGCCATACCCATAGCCATAGCCATAGTCAGAGACATAGCCTTAGCCAGAGACATAGCCATAGCCATAGACATAGCCATAGCCATTGACAGCCATAGCCATAGACATAGCCTTAGCCATAGACAGAGCCATAGACATAGACATAGCCATAGCCATACACATAGACATAGACGTAGCCACAGACATAGCCATAGCAAAAGCCATAGCCTTTAGCCATAGCCATAGATATAGACATAGACATAACTAGAGCCATAGACATAGCCATAGCCATAGCCCTAGACATAGCCATAGACATAGCCATAGCTATAGCCATAGACATAGACATAGCCATAGTCATAGCCCTAGACATAGCCAGAGCCATAGCCATAGCCATAGCCATAGACTAAGACATAGCCATAGCCATAGCCATAGCCATAGATGTAGTCAGAGACATAGTCAGAGCCATAGCCTTAGCCATAGTCATAGACGTAGCCAAAGCCATAGCCGTAGCCGTAGTTGTAGCCATAGCAGTAGCCATAGCAGTAGCCGTAGACATAGCCAGAGCCATAGCTATAGCCATAGCCATAGCCACATAGCCATAGCCACATTGACATAGCCATAGACATAGTCAGAGCCAGAGCTAGAACCAGAGACATATTCATAGCCATAGCCATAGCCATAGACAGATATAGACATAGCCATAGCCATAGCCATAGTATTAGCCATACCCAGGGACATAGCCTTAGCCATAGACATAAACATAGACATAGCCATAGCCACAGTCATAGCCATAGCCATAGAGATAGCCATAGCCATAGACATAGCCATTACCATAGCCTCACACATAGACATATACAAAGACATAGCCATAGCCATACACATAGACATAGCCATAGCCATAGCCGTAGCCATATGCATAGCCATAGCCATAGCCATAGCCATAGACATACCCATAGAAAAAGACATAGACATAGCCATAGCCATAGCTGAAGACATAGACTTGGCCATAGCCATAGCCATAGCCAAAGACAGAGCCATAGCTATAGCCATAAACAAAGACATAGACATAGCCATAACCATGGCATCCATAGCCATAGCCATAGCCATAGCCATAGACATTGACATAGACATAGCGATAGATATAGACAGAGCCATAGCCATAGCCATAGATATAGACAGGGCCATAGCCATAGCCAAAGCCATACCATTAGACATAGCCATAGCCATAGCCAAAGACATAGACATAATCACAGCCATAGCCATACACATAGACATAGCCATAGCCATAGATAGAGACATAGCCATAGACATAGACATAGACATAGCCATAGCCATAAACATAGCCATAGCCATAGCCATATCCATAAACATAGACAGAGACATAGCAATAGACATAGACATAGCCATAACCATAGCCGTACACATAGACATAGACGTAGCCATAGCCATTAACATAGACATAACCCTAGCTATAGTCATAGCCAAAACCATAGTCATAGCCATAGACAGACATACCCAGAGCCATAGCCATAGACATAGCCATAACCATAGCCATAGACATGGACATTGACATACACATAGCCATAGATATAAACAGAGCCATAGCCATAGCCATAGCCATAGATATAGACAGGGCCTTAGCCATAGCCATAGCAATAACTATAACCAGAGCCAAAGAGAGACATAGCCATAGCCATAGCCATAGACATAGCCATAGCCAGAGCCATAGACATGGACATCACCATAGCCATAGCCATAGCAATAGACACACATAGCCATAGACATAAACATAGTCATAGCCATAGACATAGCCATCGCAATTGCCATAGCCATAGCC
The DNA here is from genome assembly GCF_036898095.1 of Palaemon carinicauda. Classification (NCBI taxonomy): domain Eukaryota; kingdom Metazoa; phylum Arthropoda; class Malacostraca; order Decapoda; family Palaemonidae; genus Palaemon; species Palaemon carinicauda. Next base: position 111,360,216 of record NC_090741.1, read on the forward strand.
ATAGCCAGAGCCATAGACATACCCATAGCCATAGCCATAGACATAGCCATAGACAGAGCCATAACCAAATACATAGACGTAGCCATAGCCATAGCCATAGACAGCCATAGCCATAGACATAGACATAACAAGCCATAGACAGCGCTATAGCCATAACCATAGCCATAGCCATAGAAATAGCCAGAACCATAGCCATAGACATAGCCATAGCCATAGCCATAGCCATAGACATAGACAGAGATATAGACTTAACCAGAGCCATAGCTATAGCCATAGTCATAGGCATAACCATGGACATAGACAAAGACATAGCCATAGACATAGACATAGCCTTAGACATAGATATAGGAAACCATAACCATAGCCATAGCCATAGCCATAGCCATTGACATAGACATTGCCATAGACATAGCCAAGGCCATTGATAAAGACATTGCCATAGACATAGCCATAGCAATAGCCATAGACATGAACTTAGCCATAGCCATAGCTATAGCCATAGACATAGACATAGACATAGACATAGACATAGCTATACCCATAGCCATAGACATAGACATAGTTATAGCCATAGATATAAACAGAGCCATTGCCTTAGCCATAGCCTTAGCCAGAAACATAGACATACACATAGCCATAACTATAGACTCAGCCGTAGCCATATCCATAACAGTTGCCATAGACATAGCCATAGTTGTAGCCATAGCCGTAGCCGTAGCCCTAGCCATAGCCATAACCAGATATATAGCCGTAGAATTAGCCATAACCGTAGCTGTAGCCAGACCATAGCCATAGACATAGCCTTAGCCATAGCCATAGCCAGACATAGACATAGACATAGACATACAAAGAGATATAGCCATAGCCAAAGCCAAAGCCAGACATAGCCAGAGCCATAGCCAGACATAGCCAGAGCCATAGCCATAGACATATACATAGCCATAGCCATAGACATAGCCATAGACATAGCCATAGACTTAGACAAAGACGTAGTCATAGCCATAGCCTTAGCCATAGCCAGACATACATATATCCATAGGCATAGTCATAGACATAGCCATAGCCATAGCCAGAGCCATAGAAATAGACATAGCCATAGCCATAGTCATAGACACAGCCATAGCCATAGACATAGACATAGACATAGACTAAGACATAGCCATAGCCATATCTAAACATAGACATAGCCATAGCCACACCCAAAGATATAGACATAGCCATAGGCATAGCCATAGCCATAGACATAGACAAAGCCATAGCCATAGATGTTGCCGTAGCTGTAGCCATTGCCTTTGCCGTTGCCATCGCCGTTGCCGAAGCCGTAGACGTAGCCGTGGACATGGACGTGGACATAGCCATATCCATAGCCATATATTTGGACAAGGACATGTCCATGGCTATGGACATAGACATAGCCATAGTCATAGACATAGACATGACCATAGCCATAGACATAGACATAGCCATAGCCATAGCCATAGACATACACATAGCCAGAGCTATAGCCATAGTCATAGCCATAGCCATAGCCATAGACATAACCATAGCCATAGCCATTGAAATAGCCATAGCCGTAGCTGTAGATGTAGCCGTAGCTGTAGCCATGGCTGTAGCCATAGCCATATGATGTAGCCGTAGCCATAACTGTAGCTGTAGCCGTAGCCATAGCCATAGCCATAGCCATAGACATAGACATAGCCATAGCCATAGCCATAGATATGGTCATAGCCAGAGCCATGGCCAAAAACATAACCATAGCCATATCTGTAGCCGTAGCCGTAGCCATAGACGTAGCCGTAGCCATAGACATAGACATAGCCACAGCCATAGACATAGACATAGACATATACATAGCCATTGTATACATAGCCATAGCCCTACCTATAGACATAGACATAGCCATAGCCATAGCCATAGACATTGCCATAGTCATAGCCATAGCCATAGCCAAAGCCAAAGCCATAGACATAGACATAGACATAACCATAGCCATAGACATACCCATAGACAGTGCCATAGCCATAACCATAGACATACACATAGACATAGCCATAGCCATAGCCATAGCCATAGACATAGACATAGCCATGGCTATGGCTCTGGCTACATCTATGTCTCTGTCTATGTCTGGGTATGGCTATGGCTATGGCTATGTCTATGTCTATAACCATGGTCATGGCCAGGTCCATGTCTATGTTTATGTCTATGTCTATAGCTATGGCTATGGCTATGGCAATGTCTATGGCTACAGCCATGGCTACGTCAATGGCTATGGCTTTGGCTATGGCTATGAATAAGTCTATGTCTATGGCTCTGTCTATGTCTATGTCTATAGCTATGGCTATGACTATGGCTATAGCTCTGGCTATGTGTATGTCTATGGCTATGGCTATGGCTATGGCTATAGCTCTGTCTATATTATGGCTATGTCTATATCTTTGGCTATGTCTATGTCTATGGCTATGGCTAGGGATGCTATGGCTATGGCTATAGAAATGATTATGGCTATGTCTATTGTTATGGCTATGTCTATGTCTATGGCTATGGCTCTGTCTATAGCTATGGCTCTGGCTATGTCAATGTCTTCAGCTATGGCTATGGCTATGGCTATAGCTATGGCTATGGCTATATCTATGTCTTAAGCTATGGCTATGGCTATGGCTATAGATATGTCTATAGCCATAGATATGTCCTTGTCCATGTCTATGTCTATGGCTATGGCTATGGGTATGGCTACGTACACGTCCATATCCATGTCCACGGCTACGGCTATGGCTTCGGCAACAGCGATGGCAACGGCAACAGCGATGGATACGGTTACGGCTACATCTATGGCAATGGCTTTGTGTATGTCTATGTCTATGGCTATGGCTATGTCTATGGCTATGTCTATGTCCATGGGTATGGCTATGGATGTGTCTATGTTTAGCTAGGGCTACTGCTATATCTATGTCTTACTCTATGTCTATGTCTATGTCTATGGCTATGTCTATGACTGGCTATGTCTATGTCTATGGCTATGGCTATGTCTATATCTCTGGCTCTGGCTATGTCTATGTCTATGACTACGTCTCTCTCTAAATCTATGGCTATGTCTATGGCTATGTCTATATCTATGGCTATGGCTATGTCTATGTCTATGGCTATGGCTCTGGGTATGTCTGGCTATGGTTATGGCTATCTCTATGTCTAAGTCTATGTCTATATCTATGTCTGGCTATGGCTATGGCTAAGGCTGTCTATGGCTATGGCTATGGCTACAGCTACGGTCACGGCTAAGTTTACGGCTATATCAATGGCTATGGCTATAGCTAGGGCTACAGCTACGGCTACGGCTATGGCTACAGCTATGGCTATGTCTATGGCTAGGACTATGGATATAGCTATGGCTATGGCTATGTCTATATCTATGTCTATGACTAAGGCTATGGCTAAGGCCATGGCTATGTTTATGTCTATGGCTATATCTACGTCTATGTATATGTCTATGGGTATAGCTAAGTCTATGTCTATGGCTATGTCTCTGTCTATGTCTATGGCTATGGCTATGGCTATGACAATGTCTATGGCTATGGCTATGGCTATGTATACCATGGCTATTGCTATGGCTATGTCTATGGCTATGGCTATGTCTATGTGTTTGTCTCTGGTTATGGCTATGACTATTTCTATGGGTATGTCTATGGCTATGGTTATGTCTATGTCTATGTCTATGGCTTTGGCTTTGGCTATGGCTATGGCTATGACTATGGCAATGTCTATGGCTATGGCTAAGGCTAAGTCTATGTCTTAGTCTATGTATATGTCTATGTCTATGGCTATGTCTATGGCTATGTCTATGTCTATGGCTATGGCAATGTCCATAGCTAGGGCTATGGCTTTGTTCATGTCTATGGCTATGGCTATGGCTCTGGCAATGTCTATGGCTATGGCTATGGCTAAGTATACCAAGGCTATTGCTATGGCTATGTCTATGGCTATGGCTATGTCTATATGTATGTCTATGGTTATGGCTAGGGCTATGTCTATGGGTATGTCTATGGCTATGATTATGTCTATGTCTATGTCTATGGATTTGGCTTTGGCTATGGCTATGGCTATGACTATGGCAATGTCTATGGCTATGTCTAAGTCTATGGCTATGGCTATGTCTATGTCTATGTCTATGTCTATGTCTATGTCTATGGCTACGACTGTGGCTATGTCTATGTCTATGGCTACGGCTATGTCTATGGCTAAGGCCATGGGTATGTTTATGTGTATGGCCATATCTATGTCTATGTCTATGGCTATGGGTATAGTTATGTCTATGTCTATGCTATGTCTATGTCTATGTGTATGGCTATAGCTATGGCTACGGCTATGTTCATGTCTATGGCTATGGCTATGGCTATGGCAATGTCTATGGCTATGGCTATGGCTAAGTATACCATGGCTATTGCTATGGCTATGTCTATGGCTTTGGCTATGTCTATGTGTATGTCTATGGTTATGGCTATGGCTATGTCTATGGGTATGTCTATGGCTATGGTTATGTCTATGTCTATGTCTATGGCTTTGGCTTTGACTATGGCTATGGCTATGGCTATGACTATGGCAATATCTATGGCTATGGCCAAGGCTATGTTTCTGTCTTAATCTATGTCTAGGTCTATGGCCATGGCTATGTCTATGTCTGGCTATGTGTATGGCTATGGCTATGGCTATGTCTATGTCTATGGCTACGGCTGTGGCTATGTCTATGTCTATGGCTACGGCTATGTCTATGGCTATGGCTATGGCTATGGCTACAGCTACAGCTACAGCTATGGCTATGGCTATGGCTATGTCTATGGCCATGGCTATGGCTCTGGCCATATCTATGGCTATGGCTATGGCTATGTCTATGTCTATGGCTATGGCTATGGCTATGGCTATGGCTATGGCTACAGCTACGGCTACGGCTACATCATATAGCTATGGCTACGGCTACTGCTACATCTATGGCTACGGCTATGGCTACTTCAATGGCCATTGCTATGGCTATGGCTATGTTTATGGCTATGGCTATGGCTTTGACTATGGCTATAGCTCTGGCTATATTTATGTCTATGGCTATGTCTATGGCTATAGCTCTGCCTATATCGATGGCTATGTGTATGTCTATGGCTATGTCTATATCTATCTGTAGGGCTATATCTATGTCTATGGCTATGGCTATGGCTATGACTATGTCTATGGCTATGGCTTTGGCTATGTATGCTATGGCTAAGGCTATGATTATAGCTATGTCTATGGCTGTGGCTATGGCTATGTCTATGGCTATGGCTAAGTCTATGTCCATGACTATGTCTATGGCTATGTTTATGGGTATGGCTATGGCTATGTCTATGGCTATGGCTATGGTTATGGCTGAGGCTTAGGCTATGCCTATGCCTATGTCTATGGCCAATGGCTATGGCTATATCCATGTCCATGGCTATGGCTTTTTCTATGGCTATGGCTATAGCTATGGCTTATTATATCTATGTCTATGGCTATGGCTGTGGCTATGGCTATGGGTATGGCTATGGCTATGGGTATGTCTATGGCTCGGCTATGGCTATGTCTGTCTATGGCTATGGCTATGGCTATTTCTATGTCTATGGTTATGGCTATGGATATGTCTATGTCTATGTGTTTGGCTATGGCTATGTCTGTGTTTGGCAATGGCTATGGCTATGGCTATGTCTTAGTCTATGTCTATGTGTATGGCTATGGCTATGTTTATGTCTGGGTATGTCTAAGTGTATGGCTATGGCAATGTTTATGTCTGGCTAGACATAGCCAGACATAAACATTGCCATAGCTATGGATATGTCAATGTCTATGGATCTAGCTATGGCTATGGCTATATCTATGTCTATGCCTATGGATATGTCTATGTCTGGCTATGGTTATGGCTATGGCTATGTCTCTCTATTGCTATGGCTATGTCTTTGGCTATGTCTCTATGGCTATGTCTATGGCTATGGCTATGGCTAATGCTATGGCTATGGCTATCGATATGGTTATGTCTATGGCTATGGCTATGTCTGTCTAGGGCTATGGCTATGGCTATGTTCACGTCTCTCTATGGCTCTGGCTATGTCTATGGCTATGGCTATGGCGATGGCTATGGCTATGGCTAACTATACGGCAATGTCTATGGCTTTGGCTATGTCTATGTCTGTCTATGGCTATGGCTATGGCTATGTCTATGTCTCTGGCTATGGCTATGGCTATATCTATGTCTATGGCAATGGCAATGGCGATGGCAATGGCTATGGCTATTTTTATGTCTATGTCTATGGCTATGGCTATGACTATGTCTATGTCTATGGCTATGGCTATGTCTATGTCTGTCTATGGCTATGGCTATGGCTATGTCTATGTCTCTGGCTATGGCTATGGCTATATCTATGTCTATGGCAATGGCAATGGCGATGGCAATGGCTATGGCTATTTTTATGTCTATGTCTATGGCTATGGCTATGACTATGTCTATGTCTATGGCTATGGCTATGGCTATGTCTATGTCTATATGTATGGCTATGGCTATGTCTATGTTTGGCTATGGCTATGGCTATGGCTATGTCTATGTCTCTCTATGGCTATGGCTATGTCTATGGGTATGGCTTTGGCTAAAGCTATGGCTATGGCTATCGATATGGCTATGTCTATCGCTATGGCTATGGCTATGTCTGTCTATGGCTATGGCTCTGGCTATGTCTATGTCTATAGCTATGGCTATGGCTATGTCTATGTCTATGGCAATGGCAATGGCGATGGCAATGGCTATGGCTATGTTCATGTCTATGTCTATGGCTATGGCTATTGCTATGACTATGTCTGTCTATGGCTATAGCTATGTCTATGGCTATGTCTATGGCTATGGCTATGGCTAAGGCTATGGCTATGGCTATCGATATGGCTATGTCTATGGCCCATGGCTAGGGCTATGTGTGTCTATGGCTATGGCTATGGCTAGGTCTATGTCTCTGGCTATGGCTATGGCTATGTCTATGTCTATGGCAATGGCAATGGCGATGGCAATGGCTATGGCTATGTTTATGTCTATGTCTAGGGCTATGGCTATTGCTATGGCTACGTGTCTTTATGGCTATGGCTATGTCTATGGCTATGGCTATGGCTATGGCTAAGGCTATGGCTATGACTATCGATATGGCAATATCTAGGGCTATGTCTATGTCTATGGCTATGTCTATGGCTATGTCTGTCTATGGCAATGGCTATGGCTATGTCAATGTCTATGGCTATGGATATGGCTATGGCTATGTCTATGTCTATTGCTATGGCTAGGGCTAAGGCTATGGCTATGTCTATGTCTCTGCCTATGTCTATGTCTCTGCCTATGTCTATGTCTATTTTATGGCTATGTCTCTGTCCATGTCTATGGCTATGGCTATGGCTATGTATATTGGTATAACTTTGGCTATATTTATGTCTATATCTATGTCTATGGGTATGTGTATGTCTATAGCTATGGCTATGGATATATCTATGGCTATGTCTATGGCTATGGGGTTGGATATCTCTATAGCTATGGCTATGGCTCTGTCTATGGTTATGGCTATGGCTATGGCTATGTCTGTCTATGGCTATGGCTATGTCCGTCTATGGCTATGGCTATGGCTCTGTCTTTTTCTACAGCTACGGCTACGGCTACGGCTAGGGCTACGGCTTTGGCTATGGCTATGGCTATGGCATGGCTATGGCTATGGCTATGGCTAGGTCTATGGCTATGGCTATGGCTATGTCTATGGCTATGGCTATGGATATGGCTCTGGCTTTTGCTATGTCTATGGCTATGGCTATTTCTATGACTATGGCTATGGCTATGGCTATGTCTATGTCTTTGGCTATGATTATGGCTATCTCTATGGCTAGGGCTATGGTTATGGCTATGGCTATGACTATGGCTATGGCTATGTCTATGGTTACGGCTACGGCTACGGCTATGGCTACAGCTACGGCTATTGCTAAATCTATGTCTATTGCTATGTCTATGGCTATGGCTATAGCTATGTCTATATCTATGTCTATGGTTATATCTATATCTGTGGCTATGGCTATGGCTATGGCTATGGCTACGTCTACATCTATGGCTACAGCTACGGCTATGCCTATATCTATGTCTATGACTATGGCTATGTCTATGTCTATGGCTAAGGCTATGGCTATGGCTAAGTCTATGGCTATGGCTGTTTATGGCTGTGTCTATGTCTATGTCTATGTCTATGGCTATGTGTATGTCTATGTCTATGGCAATGGCTATGTCCATATCTATTGCTATGGCTATGTCTAATGCTATGGCTATGACTATGGCTCTGTCTATATCTATGGCTCTGTCTATATCTATGTCTTTGTCTATGGCTCTGGCTATGGATGCTATGGCTATTGCTATGGCTATGTCTGGCTATGGCTATGGCTATTTCTATGTCTATGTCTATGTCTATATCTATGTCTGGCTATGGCTATGGCTAAGGCTATGTCTATGGCTATGGCTATGGCTATGGCTATAGCTACGGTCACGGCTAAGTTTACGGCTATATCTAGGGCTATGGCTATGGCTAGGGCTATGGCTAAGGCTACAGCTATGGCTAAAGCTTTAGCTATGTCTATGGCTATGGTTATGGCTATGGCTATGGCTATGTCTATGTCTAAGTCTAAGGCTATGGCTAAGGCTATGGATATTTTTTTGTCTATGGCTCTATCTATGTCTATGTCTGTGGCAATGGGTATAGCTATGTCTATGTCTATGGCTATGTCTATGTCTATGTCTATGGCTATAGCTATGGCTATGGCTATGTTCATGTCTCTGGCTATGGCTATGACTATGTCTCTGGCAATGTCTATGTCAATGACTATGGCTATGTCTATGGCAATGTCTATGTCAATGGCTATGGCTATGGGTTTTAATATCAATGTTTATGGCTATGGCTATGGCTATGGCAATGTCTATGGCTATGGCTATGGCTATGACAATGTCTATGGCTATGGCTATGGCTCTGTATATCATGACTATTGCTAGGGCTATGTCTATGGCTATGGCTTTCTATGTGTATGTCTATGGTTATGGCTATGGCTATGTCTATGGGTGTTTCTATGGCTATGGTTATATCTATGTCTATGTCTATGGCTTTGGCTTTGGCTATGGCTCTGGCTATGGCTATGACTATGGCAATGTCCATGGCTATGGCTATGGCTATGTCTATGGCTCTGGCCATTTCTATGACTATGGCTATGGTTATGGCTATGTCTATGTCTTTGGCTATGACTATGCTATCTCTATGGCTAGGGCTAAGGCTCTGGCTATGGCTATGGCTATGACTATGGCTATGGCTATGTCTACGGTTACGGCTACGGCTACGGCTATGGCTACAGCTACGGCTATGGCTACATCTTTGGCTATGGCTATGCCTATTGCATGGCTATGGCTATGGCTATGGCTAAATCTATGTCTATTGCTATGTCTATGGCTGTGGTTATGGCTATGTCTATATCTATATCTATGGTTATGTCTATGTCTTTGGCTATGGCTATGACTATGGCTACGTCTACATCTACGTCTACGGCTACGGCTATGTCTATATCTATGTCAATGACTATGGCTATGCCTAGGTCTATGGCTATGGATATGGCTATGGCTATGGCTATGTCTATGGCTCTGACTGTCTATGTCTATGTCTATGTCTATGTCTATGTCTATATCTATGGCTATGGCTATATCTAATGCTATGGCTATGACTATTGCTCTGTCTATATCTATGGCTATGGCTATGGCCATGGCTCTGTCTATATCTATGGCTATGTCTACGTCTATGGCTATGGCTATGGCCATGGCTCTGGCTAAATCTATGTCTATGTCTATGTCTATGTCTGTCTATGGCTATGGCTATGGCTATGTCTATGTCTATAGCCATGGCCATGGCCATGTCCATGTCTATGTCTATGGCTATGACTATGGCTATGGCAATGTCTATGGCTATGTCTGTGGCTATGTCTATGGGTATGTCTATGTCCATAGCTATGGCTATGTCTATATCTATGGCTATGGCTCTGGCTATGGCTCTGTCTATATCTATGGTTATGTCTACGTCTATGGCTATTGCTATGGCCATGGATGCTATGGCTATGTCTATTGCTATGTCTATGTCTATGTCTTCAGCTATGGCTATGGCTCTGGCTACATCTATGTCTCTGTCTATGTCTGGGTATGGCTATAGCTATGGCTATGTCTATGTCTATAGCCATGGCCCAAGGCCATGTCCATGTCTATGTCTATGGCTATGGCTATGGCTATGGCAATGTCTATGGCTACGGCTATGGCTACGTCAATGGCTATGGCTATGGCTATGGCTATGGCTATGTCTATGTCTATGGCTATATCTATGTCTAAGTCTATGTCTATGACTATGGCTATAGCTGTGGCTATGTGTATGTCTATGGCTATGGCTATGGCTATAGCTCTGTCTATATCTATGGCTATGTCTATGTCTATGGCTATGTGTATGTCTATATGTAGGGCTATGTCTCTATCTATGTCTATGTCTATGGCTACGGCTATGGCTATGTCAATAGCTATGTCTATGGCTATGGCAATGATTATGGCTATGTCTATGTCTATGTCTATATCCATATTTATGTCTGGCTATGGCTATGACTAAGGCTATGTGTATGGCTATGGCTATAGCTATGGCTACAGCTACGGTCAGGGCTAAGTTTACGGCTATATCTATGGCTATGGCTATGGCTAGGGCTACGACTATGGCTACGGCTATGGCTACAGCTATGGCTATGTCTATGGCTATGGTTATGGCTATAGCTATGACTATGTCTATATCTATGTCTAAGGCCATGGCTAAGGCTATGGCTATGTTTTTGTCTATGGCTATATATATGTCTATGTCTATGGCTATGGGTATAGCTATGTCTATGTCTATGGCTATGTCAATGTCTATGTCTAGGGCTATAGCTATGGCTATGGTTATGTTCATGTCTATGGCTATGGCTATGGCTATGTCTATGGCAATGTTTATGTCAATGGCTATGGCTCTGTCTATGGCAATGTCTATGTCAATGGCTATGGCTATGGCTTTGGCTATGGCTATGGCTTTCTATATCAATGTCCATGTCTATGGCTATGGCTATTGCAATGTCTATGGCTATGGCTATGGCTATGTATATCATGGCTATTGCTATGGCTATGTCTATGACTATGGCTGTCTATGTGTTTGTCTATGGTTATGGTTATAGCTATGTCTATGGGTATGTCTATAGCTATGGTTATGTCTATGTCTATGTCTATGGCTTTGGCTTTGGCTATGGCTATGGCTCTGTCTATGTCTTTGGCTATGACTATGGCTATCTCTATTGCTAGGGCTATGGCTATGGCTGTGGCTATGACTATGGCTATGGCTATGTCTACGGTTACAGCAATGGCTACGGCTATGGCTACAGCTACGCCTATGGCTACATCTTTGGCTATGGCTATGGATATTGCATGGCTATGGCTATGGCTATGGCTATTGCATGGCTATGGCTATGGCTATGGCTAAATCTATATCTATTGCTATGTCTATGGCTATAGCTATGGCTATGTCTATATCTATGTCTATGGTTATGTCTATGTGGCTATGGCTATGGCTATGTCCATGTCTATGGCTCTGGATATGGCTATGGCTATGGCTATGTCTATGTCTATGGCTATGGCTACGGCTATGGCTACTGCTACAGCTACATCTACATCTATGGTTATGGCTTTGGCAGTCTATGTCTATGGCTATGTCTATGGCTATGGCTATGGCTATTGCTATGGGTATATCTCTGTCTATGTCTAGGGCTATGTGTATAGCTATGGGTATGACTATGTCTATGGCTATGGCTATGGCTATGGCTATGTCTAAGTTTACAGCTATGGCTATGGCTATGGCTCTGTCTATATATATGGCTATGGCTATGGCTATGGCTCTGTCTCTATCTATGGCTATGTCTCTGTCTATGGCTACGTCTATGGCTATGGATATGGCTATGGCTATGGCTATGGCCATGTCCTTGGCCATTGCCAAGTCTCTGTCTATGTCTATGGCTATGGCTTAGGCTCTGGCTATGTCTATGGCTATGTCTAAGTCTATGGCTATGGCTATGTCTATGTCAATGGCTATGGCTATGTCTATGTCTATGGCTATGGCTATGGCTATGGCTATGGCTATGTCTATGTCTATGGCTATGGCTATGGCTATGGCTCTGTCTCTGTCTATGTCTATGAATATATCTATGGCTATGTCTATGTCTATGTCTATGACTATGGCTATGGCTATGGCTATGTCTATATCTTTGGTTATGGCTCTGGCTTCTATGGCTATGGCTATGTCTATGGCTATTGCTATGGCTCTGTGTATGGCTATGGCTATGACCATGTCTATGCCTCTTTCTTTGTCTATGTCTGTGGCTAAGGGTATGTCTATGTCTATTTCTATGGCTAAGGAAATATCTATGGCTATGGCTATGGCTCTATCTATGTCTGTCTATGGCTATGGCTATGGCTATGATTATGTCTCTGGTTCTGCTACTACTAATGCTATGGCTATGTTTACAAGTACGTCTATGGCTATGGCTATGTCTATGGCTATGGCTATGGATATGGATATGTTTATGGCTATGGCTATGTCTATATCTATAGCTTTTGCTATGGCTATGGAAATGTCTATTGCTATGGCTATGGCTATGTCTATAGCTAAGGCTATGTCTATGGCTATGGCTACGGGTATGGCTTTGTCTATGGCTATAACTATGGAAATGGCAATGGCAATGGCAATAGCTAACACTATGTCTATGTCTATTTTTATGGCTATGTCTGTCTATGGCTCTGGCTATGGCTATGTCTATGGCTATTGGTATGGCTATGACTATGGTTATGCTATGTCTATGGCTATGGTTCTGGCTATGTTTATGGCTATGGCTATGGCTATATCTTTCTATGGCTCTGGCTCTAGTTATGGCTATGGCTATGGCTATGTCTATGGCTATGGCTATGGCTATGGCTATGGGTATGTCTATGGCTATGGCTAAGGCTATGGCTATGTCTATATCCATGTCTATGGCTATGTCTCTGTCTATGTCTATGTGTATGTCTATGGCTCTGGCTATGGCTATGGCTATGGCTATGTTTATGGCTATGGCTATGGCTATGTCTATGTCTATGTCTATGGCTATGGCTAGGTTTATATCTATGGCTATTACTATGTCTATGTCTATGGCTATGGCTATGACTATGTCTATGTCTATGTCTTTGGCTATGGCTATGGCTATGGCTATGGCTATGGCTATGTGTATTGCTATGGCTATGGCTATGGGTATGGCTATGGCCCTGTCTAAATCTATGCCTATGGCTACGGCTATGGCTCTGTCTATATCTATGGCTATGTCTATGTCTATGGCCATGGCTATGGCTATGGATGCTTTGGCTATGGCTATGGCTATGTCTATGTCTATGTCTATGGCTCTGTCTATGGCTATGGCTATGGCTATGGCTATGTCTATGTCTCCTGGTATGGCTATGGATATGGCTATCTCTATGTCTATATCTATGTCTGTCTATGGCTATAGCTATGGCTATGTCTATGCTTATGGCTATGGTTATGTCTATGGTTATGGCTCTGGCTATGGCTATGTCTATGTCTATAGCCATGGCCATATCCATGTCCATATCCATGGCCATGTCTATGTTAATGGCTATGGCTATGTCTATGGCTATGTCTATGTCTTCAGGTATGGCTATGGCTATGTCTATGTCTATGTCTGTCTATGGCTATAGCTATGGCTATGTCTATGCTTATGGCTATGGCTATGGCTATGGCTATGTCTATGTCTCTAGCCATGGCCATATCCAAGTTCACGTCCACGTCCACAGATACAGCTACATCTACGGCAATGGTGACGTCAACAGCAACGGATACGGCTATGGGTACGTCTACGGCTATGGCTATGGCTATGACTATGTCTATGTCTGTGTCTATGTCTATTGCTATGGCTATGTCTATGTTTGGCTATGACTATGTCTATGTCTTTGTCTCTGGCTATGGCTATGGCTATGTCTATGTCTATGGCTATGGCTATGTCTATGTATATGGCCCTGGCTATGGCTATGGCTATGTCTATGTCTATGGTTACGGCTATGGCTATGGATATATCTATGTCTGGCTATGGCTATGTCTATGGCTATGTCAATGTCTGTCTATGGCTAAGGCTATGGTTATGGCTATGTCTATGACTATGTCTATGTCTAAATCTTTGACTATGTTTATGGCTATATCTATGGCTATGGCTATGTGTATGTCTATGTCTATGGCTATGGTTATAGCTATGGCTATATCTGGCTATGGCTATGGCTATGGCTAAATCTATGTCTATGTCAATGTTTATGTCTATGTCTGGCTATGGTTATGGCTATGGCTATGACTACGACTATGGCTACGGCTTCGGCTATATCTATGGCTAAGGCTATGGCTATGGCTATGGCTACGGCTATGGCTACAGCTACGGCTATGGCTAGAACTACAGCTATGTCCATGGCTAAGGCTCTAGATATGTTTATGGCTATGGCTATATCTATGTCTATGTCTATGGCTAAGGCTATGGCTATGGCTATGTGCATGTCTATGGCTATGGCTATGGCTATGGCTCTGTTCAGGGCTATGGCTATTGCTATGGCTATGGCTGTCTATATCTATGTCTATTGCTGTCTATGGCTATGACTATGTCTATGTCTGTGTCCATGGCTATTGCTATGGCTATGGCTATGGCTATGGCTATGTTTATGTCTATATCTATGTCTATATCTATGACTATGTCTATGTCTATGTCTAAGTAGGGATATGGCTATGGCTATGTCTATATCTATGTCTATGGCTATGTCTAGGTCTTTGGCTATGGCTATGTCTAAGTCTATGGCTATGTCTATGGCTATTTCTATGGCTATGATTATGTGTCTGGTTCTTGCTCTGGCTCTGGCTATGACTATGGCTATGTCAATGTGGCTATGGCTTTGGCTATGTGGCTATGGCTATGGCTATAGCTATGGCTATGGCTATGTCTACAGCTACTGCTATGGCTACGGCTATGGCTACAACTACGGCTACGGCTATGGCTATGGCTACATCTATGGCTATGGCTATGGCTATGGCTCTGGCTATGTCTATGGCTATGTCAATGTCTGTCTATGGCTATGGCTTTGGATATGGCTATGTCTATGACTATGTCTATGTCTAAATCTTGGGCTATGTCTATGGCTATGTCTATGGCTATGGCTATGTATATGTCTATGTCTATGGCTATGGTTATAGCTATGGCTATGTCTGGCTATGGCTATGGCTATGGCTAAATCTATGTCTATGTCAATGTTTATGTCTATCTCTGGCTATGGTTATGGCTATGGCTATGACTACAACTAAGGCTACGGCTACGGCTATATTTATGGCTAAGGCTATGACTATGTGACTATGGCTACGGCTATGGCAACAGCTACGGCTATGGGTAGAGCTACAGCTATGTCTATGGCTAAGGCTCTGGATATGACTATGTCTATGGCTATATCTATGTCTATGTCTATGGCTAAGGCTATGGCTATGGCTATGGCTATGTGCATGTCTATGGCTATGGCTATGGTTATGGATATGGCTATGGCTATGTTCATGGCTATGACTATTGCTATGGCTATGGCTTTCTATATCTATGGCTGTCTATGGCTATGACTATGTCTATGTCTGTGTCCATGGCTATGGCTATGGCTATGGCTATGGCTATGGCTATGGCTATGTTTATGTCTATATCTATGTCTATGTCTATATCTATTGTTAGGAACTCTGTTATTCGGAAGAGATATTTAACAAAAATCCCTTATTTTACCTTAAATATAAAATAATTTGTCCAAGCGTTTACTGGGTCTTCCAACAAAATTACTTTTACTACGATAGCTCGTAGGCTAAAGAGTAAAGTTTACAAGCAATACAGAGAATAGAAATACACTTTGAGGGGGAAATTGAAAAAAAAACGTAAAAATTAAGATTTATTACAAGAAGTTATTAGCACACATCCTCGAATTATTGGCTGAAGGCACAGTCACATACACTTACAACTACCATTCAGACTCACAGCTAACCTTCACTCAAATGATAGTTCGAGGGAAAGTATCGAGGAGAAGGGAGAAAAACAACTTTCACACAAAGTCAATAATAAGTGAGAGATTAAAGAAAGAAAGAAAAGCTTAGCCTAACTGCACACAATATTTATGAAAATGTACCATTACATATATATATGTTCCCACGTTACGGACGAAAACACAATTCCAGCACTGAAACAGTTTAGTTTCGAAGGCACTCCGGCTTTAGTTTTCCCAAGACACTATTCTTCAACCACAAGGAAAAGTATATATTCGCGGATACAAAGAACACACATAATCAGAAGCTTACTTTTCTTCACGACCAAGAGGCCTCCTAACGACTCTCAGATCTCGAGAACGGCCGTTTTTAGGATTCTAGAGGCGTCACCATAACTAGTCGAGAGGACTCAAGACGTAGATGATGACGATGGTCTCGGTACACTTAGAAGCTCGCGAACACAACCGCAGCCACAAAAGGGGGTCAGGTGTATACATCCAAAGGACATTGATACATCAGCATCAGACGAGTCCACTCGAAGCAAGACTTCCAACAAAGTATACGTAGCAGAGCATTTGTGCAAGGTGGTGATCGCCACACAGATCAACGGGCCGTGAAAATAAAGGGCGAGAACTTCTCCACAAGAGAGCCGAAAACAATCTCCCCTCCATCCAGACGAAAAATATGTAAATCGCCTCTTAAACAGTCCAATGTGGCAGGAGACAGAAGACGAAACTACCAAAACACTCATACATGAAAGTAAAGAGAACATTTCATGGGCGGAGTACCAATTAGCAAATAACATTCGGTGGGGGAGCGCAACAATACAAAACATAAACCAAGAATTTGAGGCTCAAATGAACTGATAAAATATTGCCAGCAATTAATAAACAAATGCTTACTTTAATGGAGCCACAAGATAAAACTTAAGTAGCTGATATTACAGCCCCCCACCAATAAGAAAAATTTTTTTTTTTTTAAACTGAATTATGAACTTACATTGATAATAAAAGAAAGGGTAAACTTAAAGATAATTAGTAGAGTACCAAAGCAGATTCTAAAATATTAAAGAAAAAAAAATGGTGAACATAATTATGCTAAACATAATCTGAAATGAAAAAAAAATAATTAGACTGCAAAAAAAATATATATATATATATACAAAGTAAACACTAATGACCGTCCACTCTCTCATAAACCCTAGACAAAGCATCAGGCACAATATTCTTCCTGCCGGCAATATGCTTAATGATAAGGTTGTACTCCGGGAGTACCAAACTACATCTAAGTATTCGTGAGTTTTTGTTCTTAAAACGGTTAATGAAAATCAGTGGGTTGTGATCCAAGTAAACTTCTATTTGGGAGGAGTGATTTGATAAATAAATATTAGAATGATTTAGCGCTTTAATTAAAGCAAGAGCCTCCTTTTCTATTGTCGAATATTTCCTCTCGGCTGGTGACAATTTCTTTGAGAAGAAAGCTACTGGATGGTTAATTCCCTCTTGGTCTCCCTGGAGAAGCACTGCACCCAATCCGGTGTCGCTCGCCTCTGTGGCTAAAGAGAAAGGGAGAGAAAAATCGGGGGATCGCAAAAGAGGGTAGCTTGTCAGAGCGCCTTTTAACTTTTCAAAAGCCTCCTGACAATCACTATCCCAAACAAACTTTACATTTTTCTTTAATAGATCTGTTAAAGGAATGGCCAGATCAGAGAAATTTCTAATAAATCTGTTATAATATCCTACCATACCGAGGAACCTTCTCACACTTCTCCGGTTGGTAGGGACAGGAAAAATCGTTATGGCTTCTACATTTGCCTTTTTAGGAGCTACTTCACCCAGACCAATTTCATGTCCTAGGTAAACAACCTTGGCTCTGGCAAAGTCACTCTTTCTCAAATTTATAACAAGACCACCTTTTCGAAGCTTTTCAAACAGTGCCTTAATTCGTTTAATGTGAGTGGGCCAGTCGTCGCTGTAGATCACCAAATCGTCTATGTAGACAACACATCCTTCCAAATCACAGGTTATCAAGTTCATCAACCTCTGGAAGGTGGTGGCTGCGTTTTTCATGCCGAATGGCATAACCAAACACTCGTACAGTCCATCACCCGTCACAAAAGCTGAAATTTCCCTTGCCCGAGGAGTAAGACCGACCTGCCAGTACCCTTTTAATAGGTCAAACTTACTGATAAATTTAGCGGACCCTATGCGGTCGATACAGTCTTCCACCCGAGGCCAAGAATAAGAATCTGTTTTAGTAACCTCGTTGATTTTACGATAATCAAAGCACAGTCGATTTTGCCCACCTTCCTTCTTTACAAGAACCACAGGAGAACTCCACGGACTAGTGCTAGGAGTTATCAAATTATGGTCCAACATGTATTTAACCTCTTCCTTAACTATATCCCTTTTTACGGGATTTAACCTGTAAGGGCATTGTTTCATAGGTTGGGTGTCCCCAACGTCTACATCATGTTCTAAAATAGTAGTCAATCCCGGTGCATCCTGAAAAAGGTCTTTATATTGATATATTAAGTCAACAAGGGAAAAAGCTTTATCTGGATCCAAATGCTGAAATTTCAAAGAAAGGTTATTAAGGACATCAGAATTATTTGATAAAATATTTGGTCCAATTGTCAATTCTTCATCAACTTCGGTAACCACCTCAACTAAAGAAATTGGCCCTACTTCTACTTCTTCACTACTTTTACTAACATAAGGTTTTAACATATTTATATGGCAATGTTGAGACTTCCTCCTACGTCCAGGAGTCTCCACTAAGTAATTTACTTCACTCATTTTCTTTAAAATTCTCCACGGCCCAGAAAATTGTGCCTTGAGAGGATTCCCAGGCATAGGAAGCAAAACCAGAACTCTGTCACCTGGTGAAAATTCTCTGCGTCTCGATTTTATATCATAATTACTTTTCATTACAGCTTGCCCTTTTGCCAAATTTTCTTTAGCAAAAGACCAAGCATTTTGAAGTTTAGCTTGCAAATTCGATATATAGTCCAGTACATTGATTTCCGGGGTTTCCCACTCCCAGTGCTCCCTGACCACATCAAGAGGACCTCTCACACTATGACCAAAGACTAGATTGAAAGGAGAGAACCCAAGAGTTTCATTTGGAATAGATCTAATAGCAAATAATGCATATGGCAATTCTTTGTCCCACTCGCTACCAGTCTCGAAACAAAATTTTTTCAGAACACTCTTCAAAGTTTGGTGGAACCTCTCCACCTGACCCTGACTTTCAGGATGGTAGGGAGTTGAGGTTGTATGTTTGACTCCTAACTCCATCTTCCTTTTAAAATTTCTGCTGGTAAAATTTGTACCGCAATCAGTTTGCAAAACCTTGGGAAAGCCAAACCTAGTAAAAAATATAATTAATGCCTCCATGATTTTCTCACTCCCTATTCTCCGTAAGGGAATAGCCTCAGGGAAGCGTGACATCCTATCTATTATGGACAAAATATACTCATTGCCACTTCGTGTTCACGGCAACGGACCAACCACATCTACTATGACTTCCCTAAAGGGTTCCCCGACAGCAGGAATTGGAATTAAAGGAGCTCTAGGTACCTTTTGATTTGGCTTACCCACGATTTGGCAGGTGTTACAAGAGTGGACATGTTTTTTTACATCTGTGCGCATCCCAGGCCAGAAGAAATGTTCGGCCAACTTCTGAAACATCTTCCGGACACCGAAATGTCCGGCAAGATTGTTCTCATGAGACAACCATAACAATTTCCTCCGATACTTCTCGGGAACTACTAACTGACGGACCACTTCTATCTGGTCAGCAGGAGCTTCCACTGCTCTACTGACCCTATATAGTAGACCATCTTCTTTAACAAAATAAGGTTTGGAGGAATCATTTACAATAGATTCAGTAGTCACATCATTAAATTCCCTTGATTGGGCTTCCTTCAAGGCCTCGGGTTCCCAGTCAACATCATCAAAAATTATACTACTCAATTTGCCACTAGTCACAAAGTCAGTTACCTGACTATTTACACTTTCTAAGTCTAAATCAATTTCTTCTAAGTCTACCCCCTTTGAACGGGAACGAGTGACAATGGAAACAGGAACACCAAACTCCAGCAAAGAGCCATCACAAAGACAGTCTTTCTCTATCAAAGATAAAATTGGAAAAAAATTTAGTTCATTTTCAACTACCAAATCATTAGCAAAAATCAAGTCAATTCCAGGAATGGGCAATGTATCCACTATTGCTAATTTTACATTACCTTTAAAATAATCAGCTTCTAAATAAAGTGTTTCAAGAGGGCACGATACTAATGTATTTGGAAAACCTCCTAAGACCACAAAATCATTACTGGCAAACACAAAACCCTGAGGCACAGATTTTCTTAAAATTAATGACTGTGCGGCTCCCGTGTCACGCAAAATTTTAATACCTCTGCCTAGTTTCTTGTCACTGTTAATGAAAATAGACCCATTCGAGATATACTTACGAAATTTTAGTCACTTCGTTTCTTCTTCTGAAGGTTGTTCAGCTGTTAACAGATTGATTGCTTCCCTGTTTTGGCTAGCAAGGAATCTTTGCATTGCCCTACACTCTGCCTTGATATGCCCCTTCCGACTACACCAAAAACATGTAATATTTGACCTGCGCTCCAGATTGTCACTACTACCGGTAGTAGTGCTACTACTAAATCTATTACTATTGGAAAAACTACTGACCTTACCTTCTATGCCAGAGTAGTTATTTTCATCTTTGACAACAAAGCTTGTTTCTTTTGGCCTATTACTTTTTCTCAATTTGTCATGGGGGGAAACTTCCTTGCCAAAATTGACCTCCCTTTTCCCAGATTCCTGACGATGAGCTAGTGAATATTCGTCCGCCGCAATTGCGATTTCTTGAAGAGAATCTATTTTGAGCTCTTCAAGATGTATTTTAAGGTCTTTAGACACCATTCTCTTAAATTCCTCAATCAGGATGAGTTCCTTTAGTTTATCAAAGTTATCCACCTCCTTACTCCTTAGCCAATCCTCAAAAAATTGTCCTTTCTTCCTGGCAAATTCAATAAAGGTAGTGTCCAAATCTTTCCTTAAATCACGGAATTTTTGCCGATATGCTTCTGGGACGAGATCATAGGCTTTCAATATAATGGATTTAACAATATCCTAATCTAAGGAAAGTTCATCACTAAGTGTATTGTATACACGCTGAGCCTTACCTTTCAATTTACATTGCACTAAAGTCGTCCACATATCTCGAGGCCACGAGAGTTTGATAGCAATACGTTCGAAAGCCGTGAAAAATTCAGGCACATCCTCTTCGATAAAGCAAGAAATTAACATTATGGCAGTCATCAAGTTGAAATTATTATTTTTATAAGTACTATTATCACCACTCAACTTTATCTGAAGTTCTAATACCTCCTTTTCGTGTTGCCTATCCTTAGCTCTTTCCTCTGCTTGCAATTGTAAGGATTTAAATTCCAAATCTTTTATTTTACTCTGTTCCCTCAAGATATCTAACTGTAAGTCACCTGACCTCCCTGCTAGTTCCTGCCTAACCCTGTCCTGTTTTTCATCGCTACCAGGAGTTTCTTCACCATGACTAACTTCCAAAATAGATTCTTTATAAGCTTTAACAGCCTTAACCACCTCCCATAACAAAGGACCCTTCCAGATCTCGGTGGGAAGACTCAAACTAAAGAAGTCTACAAAGAACCACAAATCATCCCTTTTTAAATCATACAGCTTTCTTTCCCAATCATCATCATCTAAGAAACGAATCGCCGCCGCCTCCACGTTTTCTTTTGGGGATCCCATGTTACCTACTTTGGGTGAAACCTATTATACATTACCTAAATTTTATCTCCTTATAACCCCTCAAGTGTTTAACTGCTATATTGCTGGTAACAAATCCTGGCAAGGTCACCAAAAATGTTAGGAACTCTGTTATTCGGAAGAGATATTTAACAAAAATCCCTTATTTTACCTTAAATATAAAATAATTTGTCCAAGCGTTTACTGGGTCTTCCAACAAAATTACTTTTACTACGATAGCTTGTAGGCTAAAGAGTAAAATTTACCAGCAATACAGAGAATAAAAATACACTTTGAGGGGGAAATTGAAAAAAAAACGTAAAAATTAAGATTTATTACAAGAAGTTATTAGCACACATCCTCAAATTATTGGCTGAAGGCACAGTCACATACACTTACAACTACCATTCGGACTCACAGCTAACCTTCACTCAAATGATAGTTCGAGGGAAAGTATCGAGGAGAAGGGAGGAAAACAACTTTCACACAAAGTCAATAATAAGTGAGAGATTAAAGAAAGAAAGAAAAGCTTAGCCTAATTGCACACAATATTTATGAAAATGTACCATTACATATATATATGTTCCCACGTTACGGACGAAAACACAATTCCAGCACTGAAACAGTGTAGTTTCGAAGGCACTCCGGCTTTAGTTTTCCCAAGACACTATTCTTCAACCACAAGGAAAAGTATATATTCGCGGATACAAAGAACACACATAATCGGAAGCTTACTTTTCTTCACGACCAAGAGGCCTCCTAACGACTCTCAGAAGATCTCGAGAACGGCCGTTTTTAGGATTCTAGAGGCGTCACCATAACTAGTCGAGAGGACTCAAGACGTAGATGATGACGATGGTCTCGGTACACTTAGAAGCTCGCGAACACAACCGCAGCCACAAAAGGGGGTCAGGTGTATACATCCAAAGGACATTGATACATCAGCATCAGACGAGTCCACTCGAAGCAAGACTTCCAACAAAGTATACGTAGCAGAGCATTTGTGCAAGGTGGTGATCGCCACACAGATCAACGGGCCGTGAAAATAAAGGGCGAGAACTTCTCCACAAGAGAGCCGAAAACAATCTCCCCTCCATCCAGACGAAAAATATGTAAATCGCCTCTTAAATAGTCCAATGTGGCAGGAGACAGAAGACGAAACTACCAAAACACTCATACATGAAAGTAAAGAGAACATTTCATGGGCGGAGTACCAATTAGCAAATAACATTCGGTGGGGGAGCGCAACAATACAAAACTTAAACCAAGAATTCGAGGCTCAAATGAACTGATAAAATATTGCCAGCAATTAAAAAACAAATGCTTACTTTAATGGAGCCACAAGATAAAACTTAAGTAGCTGATATTACATTATGTCTAAGTAGGGATATGGCTATGGCTATGTCTATGTCTATGTCTATGGCTATGTCTAGGTTTATGGCTATGTCTTTGTCTATGTTTATGGCTATGTCTAGGTCTATGGCTATGGCTATGTCTAAGTCTATGGCTATGTCTATGGCTATTTCTATGGTTATGATTATGTCTCTGGTTCTTGCTCTGGCTCTGGCTATGTCTATGGCTATGTCGATGTGGCTATGGCTATGGCTATGTGGCTATGGCTATGGCTATAGCTATGGCTATGGCTATGTCTACAGCTACTGCTATGGCTACGGCTATGGCTACAACTACGGCTACGGCTATGGCTATAGCTACATCTATGGCTATGGCTATGGCTATGGCTCTGGCTATGTTTATGTCTATATCTATGGCTATGGCTATGGCTATGTCTTCGTCTATGGCTATGGCTAAGGCTCTGGCTATGGCTATGGCTATGGCTATGGCTCTTGCTATGTCTATGGCTATGGCTATGGCTATGTCTATGTCTATGACTATGGCTATGGCTATGTCTAAGGCTACTGCTACGGCTACGGCTACGGCTACAAGTACGTCTATGGCTATGGCTATGGCTATGGCTATGGCTATGGCTATGTCTATATCTATGGCTATTGCTATGGCTAAGGTTATGTCTATTGCTATGGCTATGGCTATGTCTATGGCTAAGGCTATGTTCATGGCTATGGCTATTGCTATGGCTATGGCTTTCTATATCTATGGCTGTCTATGGCTATGACTATGTCTATGTCTGTGTCCATGGCTATTGCTATGGCTATGGCTATGGCTATGGCTATGGCTATGGCTATGGCTATGGCTATGGCTATGTTTATGTCTATATCTATGTCTATATCTATGACTATATCTATATCTATTGTTAGGAACTCTGTTATTCGGAAGAGATATTTAACAAAAATCCCTTATTTTACCTTAAATATAAAATAATTTGTCCAAGCGTTTACTGGGTCTTCCAACAAAATTACTTTTACTACGATAGCTCGTAGGCTAAAGAGTAAAGTTTACCAGCAATACAGAGAATAAAAATACACTTTGAGGGGGAAATTGAAAAAAAAACGTAAAAATTAAGATTTATTACAAGAAGTTATTAGCACACATCCTCGAATTATTGGCTGAAGGCACAGTCACATACACTTACAACTACCATTCAGACTCACAGCTAACCTTCACTCAAATGATAGTTCGAGGGAAAGTATCGAGGAGAAGGGAGAAAAACAACTTTCACACAAAGTCAATAATAAGTGAGAGATTAAAGAAAGAAAGAAAAGCTTAGCCTAACTGCACACAATATTTATGAAAATGTACCATTACATATATATATGTTCCCACGTTACGGACGAAAACACAATTCCAGCACTGAAACAGTTTAGTTTCGAAGGCACTCCGGCTTTAGTTTTCCCAAGACACTATTCTTCAACCACAAGGAAAAGTATATATTCGCGGATACAAAGAACACACATAATCGGAAGCTTACTTTTCTTCACGACCAAGAGGCCTCCTAACGACTCTCAGATCTCGAGAACGGCCGTTTTTAGGATTCTAGAGGCGTCACCATAACTAGTCTCGGTACACTTAGAAGCTCGCGAACACAACCGCAGCCACAAAAGGGGGTCAGGTGTATACATCCAAAGGACATTGATACATCAGCATCAGACGAGTCCACTCGAAGCAAGACTTCCAACAAAGTATACGTAGCAGAGCATTTGTGCAAGGTGGTGATCGCCACACAGATCAACGGGCCGTGAAAATAAAGGGCGAGAACTTCTCCACAAGAGAGCCGAAAACAATCTCCCCTCCATCCAGACGAAAAATATGTAAATCGCCTCTTAAATAGTCCAATGTGGCAGGAGACAGAAGACGAAACTACCAAAACACTCATACATGAAAGTAAAGAGAACATTTCATGGGCGGAGTACCAATTAGCAAATAACATTCGGTGGGGGAGCGCAACAATACAAAATATAAACCAAGAATTTGAGTATGAACTGATAAAATATTGCCAGCAATTAATAAACAAATGCTTACTTTAATGGAGCCACAAGATAAAACTTAAGTAGCTGATATTACAGCCCCCCACCAATAAGAAAAAAATATATATTTTTTTTTAAACTGAATTATGAACTTACATTGATAATAAAAGAAAGGTTAAACTTGAAGATAATTAGTAGAGTACCAAAGCAGATTCTAAAATATTAAAGAAAAAAAATGGTGAACATAATTATGCTAAACATAATCTGAAATGAAAAAAAAAATAATTAGACTGCAAAAAAAATATATATATATATATATACAAAGTAAACACTAATGACCGTCCACTCTCTCATAAACCCTAGACAAAGCATCAGGCACAATATTCTTCCTGCCGGCAATATGCTTAATGATAAGGTTGTACTCCGGGAGTACCAAACTCCATCTAAGTATTGGTGAGTTTTTGTTCTTAAAACGGTTAATGAAAATCAGTGGGTTGTGATCCAAGTAAACTTCTATTTGGGAGGAGTGATTTGATAAATAAATATTAAAATGATTTAGCGCTTTAATTAAAGCAAGAGCCTCCTTTTCTATTGTCGAATATTTCCTCTCGGCTGGTGACAATTTCTTTGAGAAGAAAGCTACTGGATGGTTAATTCCCTCTTGGTCTCCCTGGAGAAGCACTGCACCCAATCCGGTGTCGCTCGCCTCTGTGGCTAAAGAGAAAGGGAGAGAAAAATCGGGGGATCGCAAAAGAGGGTAGCTTGTCAGAGCGCCTTTTAACTTTTCAAAAGCCTCCTGACAATCACTATCCCAAACAAACTTTACATTTTTCTTTAATAGATCTGTTAAAGGAATGGCCAGATCAGAGAAATTTCTAATAAATCTGTTATAATATCCTACCATACCGAGGAACCTTCTCACACTTCTCCGGTTGGTAGGGACAGGAAAAATCGTTATGGCTTCTACATTTGCCTTTTTAGGAGCTACTTCACCCAGACCAATTTCATGTCCTAGGTAAACAACCTTGGCTCTGGCAAAGTCACTCTTTCTCAAATTTATAACAAGACCACCTTTTCGAAGCTTTTCAAACAGTGCCTTAATTCGTTTAATGTGAGTGGGCCAGTCGTCGCTGTAGATCACCAAATCGTCTATGTAGACAACACATCCTTCCAAATCACAGGTTATCAAGTTCATCAACCTCTGGAAGGTGGTGGCTGCGTTTTTCATGCCGAATGGCATAACCAAACAGTCGTACAGTCCATCACCCGTCACAAAAGCTGAAATTTCCCTTGCCCGAGGAGTAAGACCGACCTGCCAGTACCCTTTTAATAGGTCAAACTTACTGATAAATTTAGCGGACCCTATGCGGTCGATACAGTCTTCCACCCGAGGCCAAGAATAAGAATCTGTTTTAGTAACCTCGTTGATTTTACGATAATCAAAGCACAGTCGATTTTGCCCACCTTCCTTCTTTACAAGAACCACAGGAGAACTCCACGGACTAGTGCTAGGAGTTATCAAATTATGGTCCAACATGTATTTAACCTCTTCCTTAACTATATCCCTTTTTACGGGATTTAACCTGTAAGGGCATTGTTTCATAGGTTGGGTGTCCCCAACGTCTACATCATGTTCTAAAATAGTAGTCAATCCCGGTGCATCCTGAAAAAGGTCTTTATATTGATATATTAAGTCAACAAGGGAAAAAGCTTTATCTGGATCCAAATGCTGAAATTTCAAAGAAAGGTTATTAAGGACATCAGAATTATTTGATAAAATATTTGGTCCAATTGTCAATTCTTCATCAACTTCGGTAACCACCTCAACTAAAGAAATTGGCCCTACTTCTACTTCTTCACTACTTTTACTAACATAAGGTTTTAACATATTTATATGGCAATGTTGAGACTTCCTCCTACGTCCAGGAGTCTCCACTAAGTAATTTACTTCACTCATTTTCTTTAAAATTCTCCACGGCCCAGAAAATTGTGCCTTGAGAGGATTCCCAGGCATAGGAAGCAAAACCAGAACTCTGTCACCTGGTGAAAATTCTCTGCGTCTCGATTTTATGTCATAATTACTTTTCATTACAGCTTGCCCTTTTGCCAAATTTTCTTTAGCAAAAGACCAAGCATTTTGAAGTTTAGCTTGCAAATTCGATATATAGTCCAGTACATTGATTTCCGGGGTTTCCCACTCCCAGTGCTCCCTGACCACATCAAGAGGACCTCTCACACTATGACCAAAGACTAGATTGAAAGGAGAGAACCCAAGAGTTTCATTTGGAATAGATCTAATAGCAAATAATGCATATGGCAATTCTTTGTCCCACTCGCTACCAGTCTCGAAACAAAATTTTTTCAGAACACTCTTCAAAGTTTGGTGGAACCTCTCCACCTGACCCTGACTTTCAGGATGGTAGGGAGTTGAGGTTGTATGTTTGACTCCTAACTCCATCTTCCTTTTAAAATTTCTGCTGGTAAAATTTGTACCGCAATCAGTTTGCAAAACCTTGGGAAAGCCAAACCTAGTAAAAAATATAATTAATGCCTCCATGATTTTTTCACTCCCTATTCTCCGTAAGGGAATAGCCTCAGGGAAGCGTGACATCCTATCTATTATGGACAAAATATACTCATTGCCACTTCGTGTTCGCGGCAACGGACCAACCACATCTACTATGACTTCCCTAAAGGGTTCCCCGACAGCAGGAATTGGAATTAAAGGAGCTCTAGGTACCTTTTGATTTGGCTTACCCACGATTTGGCAGGTGTTACAAGAGTGGACATGTTTTTTTACATCTGTGCGCATCCCAGGCCAGAAGAAATGTTCGGCCAACTTCTGAAACATCTTCCGGACACCGAAATGTCCGGCAAGATTGTTCTCATGAGACAACCATAACAATTTCCTCCGATACTTCTCGGGAACTACTAACTGACGGACCACTTCTATCTGGTCAGCAGGAGCTTCCACTGCTCTACTGACCCTATATAGTAGACCATCTTCTTTAACAAAATAAGGTTTGGAGGAATCATTTACAATAGATTCAGTAGTCACATCATTAAATTCCCTTGATTGGGCTTCCTTCAAGGCCTCGGGTTCCCAGTCAACATCATCAAAAATTATACTACCCAATTTGCCACTAGTCACAAAGTCAGTTACCTGACTATTTACACTTTCTAAGTCTAAATCAATTTCTTCTAAGTCTACCCCCTTTGAACGGGAACGAGTGACAATGGAAACAGGAACACCAAACTCCAGCAAAGAGCCATCACAAAGACAGTCTTTCTCTATCAAAGATAAAATTGGAAAAAAATTTAGTTCATTTTCAACCACCAAATCATTAGCAAAAATCAAGTCAATTCCAGGAATGGGCAATGTATCCACTATTGCTAATTTTACATTACCTTTAAAATAATCAGCTTCTAAATAAAGTGTTTCAAGAGGGCACGATACTAATGTATTTGGAAAACCTCCTAAGACCACAAAATCATTACTGGCAAACACAAAACCCTGAGGCACAGATTTTCTTAAAATTAATGACTGTGCGGCTCCCGTGTCACGCAAAATTTTAATACCTCTGCCTAGTTTCTTGTCACTGTTAATGAAAATAGACCCATTCGAGATATACTTACGAAATTTTAGTCACTTCGTTTCTTCTTCTGAAGGTTGTTCAGCTGTTAACAGATTGATTGCTTCCCTGTTTTGGCTAGCAAGGAATCTTTGCATTGCCCTACACTCTGCCTTGATATGCCCCTTCCGACTACACCAAAAACATGTAATATTTGACCTGCGCTCCAGATTGTCACTACTACCGGTAGTAGTGCTATTACTAAATCTATTACTATTGGAAAAACTACAAGGTATTACACTACTGACCTTACCTTCTATGCCAGAGTAGTTATTTTCATCTTTGACAACAAAGCTTGTTTCTTTTGGCCTATTACTTTTTCTCAATTTGTCATGGGGGGAAACTTCCTTGCCAAAATTGACCTCCCTTTTCCCAGATTCCTGACGATGAGCTAGTGAATATTCGTCCGCCGCAATTGCGATTTCTTGAAGAGAATCTATTTTGAGCTCTTCAAGATGTATTTTAAGGTCTTTAGACACCATTCTCTTAAATTCCTCAATCAGGATGAGTTCCTTTAGTTTATCAAAGTTATCCACCTCCTTACTCTGTGGAGGATTTATGATTTATTTTAAGTTTTAAGAATTATAGTTTTAAGGTTATGTTTTGTTTTGTTTTGTCCTTTTGTCCAAGAGTCTGGTTGTAGATTACGTAAGGGGAAAGTTTGTTTTGTGGAGACCATTGTCAGTAAGTGTGATTCAGGGTGTGGGGGTTGTCCTTGCAACATCCCGCCACATTATTTTGGCGCCCGAACAGGGACTGCTGAGGCGGGACTGATAGCTGGACTGTTGGACGAAGGACGGAATTAGGTTAAGAATTTAGGATTAAGGTTGATGAAAAATGGAAGAGCAGAACAAGTTACTGAAGGAGGAATTGCGGCTGAGTAAGGAGCGTGAGGAGAGGTTGCTAATAGAGAATGAGAGGTTGAACTGGGAGAATGCGGCGATGCAGAAGGAGCTTAGGGAGTTAAAGGGGACAGTAGAGAGAGTGGAAGAATGTGTTGAGATGAGGATGCGAGAGAATGAAGAACGAATGGAGAAACGAATGGAAGATATGATGGGGCAAGTCATGGGGATGATGAAAACTATAATGGGTGAAGGTGCAGTCGGAGGAGTGTCCTCAGCTTCGGGTAATGGGTTGGTAGTGAAAGAGAAGGTTAAGGTAGGTGATAATGGGAAAGGAAGTGATAGTGATAGTAGTAATAGTGATGGTGATATTGAAGATAAGGGAATTAGGCATAGTAAGGATGAACAGAAAGGGGAGAGGAAAGATGAAAGGAAAGGTAAAAGTGATGTGAAGAAAGAGAAGAAAAAGTATCAGGCTGATAGCAAGGACGATCGTGAATGGGTGAAAGTGGTAAGTAAGAAAAAGGGTAAGAAAGGAATGTTTAAGGATAGGAATTTAAGTGTGGAAGTGGATTCATTATATTCGAATGAGGAAGAAGGTAACAAGGGAGTAGACAGTGATGATAGCAGTGAGAATGAACGTGATGTGTGTAAGACTGTGTTTATGAGAGAGGTACCTCGGTGTGAAAGGTTCAATGAGCATAGCAGTAGGGATGTAAATGATTTTTTCAAGGAGTATGAGAGGTATTGTCAGGATAAGTATGGTGATAGTAAAAGAGTTTGGGCTAGGGAGTTAGGAGAATATTTGACTGGGTATTTGTTGACGATGTATGGAGTGATAATGAGTGTAGGGGACGTTGATTATGAAAGTGTGAAAACGAGAATAATTGAGCAGGTAAAACGTATGAAAGGGAGTGTTAAGTATAAGCGTAAAAATGATTTTGATGAGGCAAGGATGAATGCAGGAGAAGCTATATCAATGTACGTATGTAGGTTGGAAACTTTAGCTAGGAAGAAGTATGGGGATGAAGGTATAAATGAGAATAAGGAGTTAATGAGGAAGTTTTTGGCAACAGTACCTGAGAATGTGTGTGAATTTATTAATTTGAAACGCAAAGAGAAAATGAGGTGGACGCAAGAGAGATTGACATGGGATGATATACTAGAGATAGTTGAGGATTATGAGTTAGATAGGTGCATGAAAGAAAGTAAATCTGTGAGTGTAAGAACTGGAATGGAAGAAAGTGTAATAGAATTTGGTAGTTATAAGGACGCAATTTTGAGAGGACCAATGAGGGTAGCTGATAATGTAGTAGATAGGAGTGTTAGGGCGAGTAATGTGGGAATACCTGTAAGGACAAATGAAGGGTTTAGGCAAGGGAATCAGGTTTGGAGGGATAGGAGTGCTAGTGCGCCGCAAGATAGGTCAGGTAGTTGTATCCGTGAAGAGAAGTGTTATAGATGTGGGAAAGTAGGACATAAGAAGAATGAATGTAGATGGGCTCTTGGTGCTTGTTTTGGATGTGGTGAGGTAGGGCATAGAATTAGTGAGTGCAAGAAAGAGAAAGAGGTTAAGTGTTTTCGGTGTGGTATGATTGGGCATGTGGCGAGTGGATGTCGTAGTAATCGTATGAATGTGATTTGTGGTAATTGTGGTAAGGATGGTCATTATGCTAGAATGTGCAAGGAGCCGCGGGGTAAGTGTACTGAATGTGGTGCAGATGGGCATGTAGCTAGAGTATGTAGGAAGAAGGGAGTAAGTCAGCCAGGATGTTCGGGAAACTAGAGTGTAAGAGGGTTCAGCTGGGTGAGTCCTCCTGTGTGTGTGGAAGGAATAGGATTAATGTTTGTGAGAATGGGATGAGTAATTGGTTGGAAATGAGCAAGTATGAACCTAGTATGCATGAGAAGTTAGGGCTGGAAAATAAACAATTAGTGTTAGTTGAATATAGGAAAAAGAGGCGTTTGAAAGTTTTAAGTGAGGATAAAGTGCAAGGGAAATTTATAGGTATAGGTAAGAATACGAATAAGTATGAGAAGGGTGTAAATGTACAAGTGATTGTGGAGGATAAATGTATTAATACAGATGAAACGTGGCTGAGTATGAATGATACTTATAGTGTGTGTGGCTTTTCGTTAGATGATGTAAAAGAAAAAATGAATAACGCAAGAATGAGAGACAGGAGAATGATAAGTAGCATGAATGAATCTTTTGCTAAAGTTGAGAATGTTTTTGATGAAATGGATGAACTGTTTACAGAAATGAGTGTAATTATAGGGCCAAACGAGAACGAGGTAGATGGGATTGTACATGATATATTAGATGATAGGGATTTAGATAAGAATAGTGTTAATGTAGCGAATGATTGTGATAAGGAAGAAGTGAATGAGAGAGTATATGGGGGCCCAGTTACTCGGAGTAGAGGTCCCGTTCCCGACTGCGACTGGGTTATGAAAAAAATAATGTAAGTGTTGTGTGAGAAGGATTTGGCAAAGTAAGGGGGGAGGAATGTGGAGGATTTATTTTTGCTTTATTTTTGTTTTGCCAAATCCTGTGTGAGAGAGAGAGAGAGAGAGAGAGAGAGAGAGAGAGAGAGAGAGAGAGAGAGAGAGAGAGAGAGAGAGAGAGAGATATATTGTGTTAGCGAGCGAAAGTAGTTAGTGTAACGATCGTTTGTGGTGAGGAAGACTGTTGGTATAAATGAGATTGTTTGTTTACATTTTTTAGTTAGGTTACGACAGTGGTGAATGTTTCGGAGCGAAGGCTTTTTTATTTGACTGCAGCATAAGGCAGTTGTGTGAGAGCTGGATTATATATATATTTTTTCGACCAGCGTGGAAGTGTTTTTTGATTTTCAAAGTAAGTACAGTTTTGTTTATCTTTGCTTGTCGTGATTGTGAATGATAGGAACAATTTATTATTTATCTTTGATTATAGTGCGATAGTTCAGTTAGCTAGAAGTGTTCGTAAGTGTTTTTCTTTTTTATTTTGGCAGGCTGCGATTCCTCCTTTGGAGAGACCGAATTTTGAAAGTGGATGTATTGTTGATGACCTGGCCTGTATTAAGATTTTGTTTGTACTGCTCATTTGATTGCTCAACTGTTGACGACCTGGCCTGTGATTGATTTTGGTATTAAGACTGCTCTTTGGATTGACGATTGTTGATGACCGGCCCGTTTACTTCCGATTGATGATGATGATGATGATGATGGTGGTGCTAATAATAACCACGACCCCAATCAGGGAAGTAGTTGTGGCGAATTGCCACCCAATGAACTGCTGAACACAAAGTTGTGTGCCGTAAAGACAGTCCGGCTTGTGTGTGGCGACCGTGTTGGTGTACCATAATATTTATACAAGAAATTCATATATATATTTATTTTTGGTGTTGGTGTGTGGTAT
The DNA here is from genome assembly GCF_036898095.1 of Palaemon carinicauda. Lineage (NCBI taxonomy): Eukaryota > Metazoa > Arthropoda > Malacostraca > Decapoda > Palaemonidae > Palaemon > Palaemon carinicauda. The sequence goes on from NC_090741.1 coordinate 111,393,452, forward strand.
AATTTAAGTTTGTTAGGATTTTTTGCGTTTATTTGAATGGTATTTATCTTTAGTGTTAAGTTTTGATTAGTTTAAGGTGTTAAGTTTTGATTGGTTTAAAGTATTTATTTTGAATGTGGATGGTTTATGATTTATTTTAAGTTTTAAGAATTATAGTTTTAAGGTTATGTTTTGTTTTGTTTTGTCCTTTTGTCCAAGAGTCTGGTTGTAGATTACGTAAGGGGAAAGTTTGTTTTGTGGAGACCATTGTCAGTAAGTGTGATTCAGGGTGTGGGGGTTGTCCTTGCAACATCCCGCCACAACTCCTTAGCCAATCCTCAAAAAATTGTCCTTTCTTCCTGGCAAATTCAATAAAGGTAGTGTCCAAATCTTTCCTTAAATCACGGAATTTTTGCCGATATGCTTCTGGGACGAGATCATAGGCTTTCAATATAATGGATTTAACAATATCATAATCTGAGGAAAGTTCATCACTAAGTGTATTGTATACACGCTGAGCCTTACCTTTCAATTTACATTGCACTAAAGTCGTCCACATATCTCGAGGCCACGAGAGTTTGATAGCAATACGTTCGAAAGCCGTGAAAAATTCAGGCACATCCTCTTCGATAAAGCAAGAAATTAACATTATGGCAGTCATCAAGTTGAAATTATTATTTTTATAAGTACTATTATCACCACTCAACTTTATCTGAAGTTCTAATACCTCCTTTTCGTGTTGCCTATCCTTAGCTCTTTCCTCTGCTTGCAATTGTAAGGATTTAAATTCCAAATCTTTTATTTTACTCTGTTCCCTCAAGATATCTAACTGTAAGTCACCTGACCTCCCTGCTAGTTCCTGCCTAACCCTGTCCTGTTTTTCATCGCTACCAGGAGTTTCTTCACCATGACTAACTTCCAAAATAGATTCTTTATAAGCTTTAACAGCCTTAACCACCTCCCATAACAAAGGACCCTTCCTGATCTCGGTGGGAAGACTCAAACTAAAGAAGTCTACAAAGAACCACAAATCATCCCTTTTTAAATCATACAGCTTTCTTTCCCAATCATCATCATCTAAGAAACGAATCGCCGCCGCCTCCACGTTTTCTTTTGGGGATCCCATGTTACCTACTTTGGGTGAAACCTATTATACATTACCTAAATTTTATCTCCTTATAACCCCTCAAGTGTTTAACTGCTATATTGCTGGTAACAAATCCTGGCAAGGTCGCCAAAAATGTTAGGAACTCTGTTATTCGGAAGAGATATTTAACAAAAATCCCTTATTTTACCTTAAATATAAAATAATTTGTCCAAGCGTTTACTGGGTCTTCCAACAAAATTACTTTTACTACGATAGCTTGTAGGCTAAAGAGTAAAATTTACCAGCAATACAGAGAATAAAAATACACTTTGAGGGGGAAATTGAAAAAAAAACGTAAAAATTAAGATTTATTACAAGAAGTTATTAGCACACATCCTCGAATTATTGGCTGAAGGCACAGTCACATACACTTACAACTACCATTCAGACTCACAGCTAACCTTCACTCAAATGATAGTTCGAGGGAAAGTATCGAGGAGAAGGGAGAAAAACAACTTTCACACAAAGTCAATAATAAGTGAGAGATTAAAGAAAGAAAGAAAAGCTTAGCCTAATTGCACACAATATTTATGAAAATGTACCATTACATATATATATGTTCCCACGTTACGGACGAAAACACAATTCCAGCACTGAAACAGTGTAGTTTCGAAGGCACTCCGGCTTTAGTTTTCCCAAGACACTATTCTTCAACCACAAGGAAAAGTATATATTCGCGGATACAAAGAACACACATAATCGGAAGCTTACTTTTCTTCACGACCAAGAGGCCTCCTAACGACTCTCAGAAGATCTCGAGACCGGCCGTTTTTAGGATTCTAGAGGCGTCACCATAACTAGTCGAGAGGACTCAAGACGTAGATGATGACGATGGTCTCGGTACACTTAGAAGCTCGCGAACACAACCGCAGCCACAAAAGGGGGTCAGGTGTATACATCCAAAGGACATTGATACATCAGCATCAGACGAGTCCACTCGAAGCAAGACTTCCAACAAAGTATACAGAGCAGAGCATTTGTGCAAGGTGGTGATCGCCACACAGATCAACGGGCCGTGAAAATAAAGGGCGAGAACTTCTCCACAAGAGAGCCGAAAACAATCTCCCCTCCATCCAGACGAAAAATATGTAAATCGCCTCTTAAACAGTCCAATGTGGCAGGAGACAGAAGACGAAACTACCAAAACACTCATACATGAAAGTAAAGAGAACATTTCATGGGCGGAGTACCAATTAGCAAATAACATTCGGTGGGGGAGCGCAACAATACAAAACTTAAACCAAGAATTCGAGGCTCAAATGAACTGATAAAATATTGCCAGCAATTAAAAAACGAATGCTTACTTCAATGGAGCCACAAGATAAAACTCAAGTAGCTGATATTACGTTATGTCTAAGTAGGGATATGGCTATGGCTATGTCTATGTCTATGTCTAGGTCTATGGCTATGTCTTTGTCTATGTCTATGGCTATGACTAGGTCTATGGCTATGGCTATGTCTAAGTCTATGGCTATGTCTATGGCTATTTCTATGGTTATGATTATGTCTCTGGTTCTTGCTCTGGCTCTGGCTATGTCTATGGCTATGTCGATGTGGCTATGGCTATGGCTATGTGGCTATGGCTATGGCTATAGCTATGGCTATGGCTATGTCTACAGCTACTGCTATGGCTACGGCTATGGCTACAACTACGGCTACGGCTATGGCTATAGCTACATCTATGGCTATGGCTATGGCTATGGCTCTGGCTATGTTTATGTCTATATCTATGGCTATGGCTATGGCTATGTCTTCGTCTATGGCTATGGCTCTGGCTATGGCTATGGCTATGGCTATGGCTATGGCTATGGCTATGGCTCTAACTATGGGTATGGCTATGGCTATGGCTATGTCTATGTCCATGACTATGGCTATGGCTATGTCTAAGGCTACTGCTACGGCTACGGCTAAGGCTACAAGTACGTCTATGGCTATGGCTATGTCTCTGGCTATGGCTATGGCTATGGCTATGGCTATGTTTATGGCTATGGCTATGTCTATATCTATGGCTATTGCTATGGCTAAGGTTATGTCTATTGCTATGACTATGGCTATGTCTATGGCTAAGGCTATGTCTATGGCTATGGCTAAGGCTATGGCTTTGTCTATGGCTATGCCTATGTTTATGGCTATGGCTATGTCTATATCTATGGCTATTGCTATGGCTAAGGTTATGTCTATTGCTATGGCTATGGCTAGGTCTATGGCTAAGGCTATGTATATGGCTATGGCTAAGGTTATGGCTTTGTGTATGGCTATGGCTATGGCAATGGCAATGGCAATGGCAATGGCTATGTCTATGTCTATGACTATGTCTGTTTATGGCTATGGCTATGGCTCTGGCTATGTCTTTGGCTATTGCTCTGGCTATGGCTATGGTCATGTCTAAGTCTATGGCTATGGTTCTGGCTATGGGTATGGCTATGGCTATGGCTATATCTGTCTATGGCTATGGTTATGGTTATGACTATGGCTATGGTTATGGCTCTGGCTATATCTATGGCTAGGGCCATGGGTAAGGCTCTGGCTATGTCTATGTCTATGTTTATGGTTCTGGCTATGGCTATGGCTATGTTTATGGCTATGGCTATGTCTATGTCTATGTCTATGGCTATGGCTATGTCTATATATATGGCTATGGCTATGTCTATGTCATTGGCTATGGCTATGACTATGTCTATGTCTATGTCTATGGCTAGGGCTATGTCTAATGCTATGACTATGGCTATGGCTATGCCCCTGTTTATATTTATGCCTATGGCTAAGGCTAGGGCTCTGTCTATATCAACGTCTCTGTCTATGTCTATGGCTATGGCTATGGCTATGGATGCTATGGCTATGGCTATGTCTATGTCTATATCTATGGCTCTGTCTATGGATATAGCTATGGCTATGGCTATGTCTATGTCTTCAGGTATGGCTATGGCTATGGCTATGTATATATCTATGTCTGTCCATGGCTATAGCTATGGCTATGTCTATGCTTATGGCTATGGCTATGGCTATGGTTATGGCTCAGGCTATGTCTATGTCCATGTCTATGACTAAGGCTATGGCTATTGCTATGTGCATGTCTAGGGCTACGGCTACGGCTATGGCTCAGCTACGTCTATGGCTATGGCTATGGCTATGTCTATGTCTATGTCTATGGTTATGGCTATGACTACGTCTATGTCTATGGTTATGGCTATGGCTATGTCTGTCTGGCTATGGCTATGTGTTAGTCTATGTCTATGTCTATGTTTATTGCTATGACTATGTCTATGTCTGGCTAAGGCTATGTCTATGTCTATGTCTATGGTTATGGCTATGGCTATGTCTATGTCTTTGGGTTAGGCTATATCTATGTATATGGCTCTGGCTATGACTATGTGTATGGCTATGGCTCTGGCTATGGAACTATCTATGTCTTGCTATGGCTATGGCTTTCGCTATGACTTGGTCAAAGTGTGTCTATGGCTATGGCTATGGATATGGCTATGTCTATGACTAAATCTATGTCTAAAGTTTGGTTATGTCTATGTCTATAGCTATGTATATGGCTATGGCTATGTGTATATCTATGTTTATGGCTATGGCTATAGCTATGGCTATGGCTATGGCTATGGCTATATCTATGGCTATATCAATGTCTAAGTCTATGTCTATGGCTATGGTTATATCAATGTCTGGATAAGGCTATGGCTAAGGCTATGACTGCGACTAAGGTTATGGCTACGGCTATATCTATGGCTAAGGCTATGGCTATGGCTATGGCTACGGCTATGGCTACAGTTACGGCTATGGCTAGGGCTACAGCTATGTCTATGGCTAAGGCTATTGATATGGCTATGGCTATGGCTATATCTATGTCCATGTCTATGGCTAAGGCTATGGCTATTGCTCTGTGCATGTCTAGGGCTATGGCTCTGGCTATGACTCTGTCTAGGTCTATGGCTATGGCTATGTCTATGGCCATATTCATGGCTATGGCTATTGCTCTGGCTATGGCTGTCTATATCTATGTCTATGGCTGTCTATGGCTATGACTATGTCTATGTTCATAGCTACGACTACGGCTATGGCTACGGCTACTTCTATGACTATGGCTATGGCTATGTCTATGTCTATTTCTATGGTTATGGCTATGACTATGTCTATGGGTATGATATGGCTATGTCTTCCTGGCTATGGTTATGTGTTAGTCTATGTCTATGTCTATGTTTATTGTTATGACTATGTCTATGTCTATGGGTATGGCTATGGCTATGTCTGTCTGTCTATGGCTATGTTTACGTCTTTATCTATGTCTATAACTAGGGCTATGTCTATATCAATGTCTAAGTAGGGCTATGGCTATGGCTATGCCTATGTCTATGTCTATGTCTATGGCTAGGGCTATGTCTTAAGCTATGCCTCTGGCTATGTGTATGTCTATGTCTATGGCTATGGCTCTTTCTATGGTTATGGCTATGGTTATGGCTATGGCTTGTAATATCTAATTGCATGGCTTTGGCTATGGCTCTGGCTATGGCTATGGGTATGTCTATGGCTATGGACATGGCAATCGCAATGGCAATGGCTTTGTCTATGTGTATGGCTATGGGTATGGCTATATTTGTCTATGGCTATGGCTATGGCTATGGCTATGTCTATGGCTATGGCTATGGCTATGGTTATGTCTATGGCTATGGCTATGTCTCTGTCTATGTCAATGGATATGGCTATGGCTATGTCTGTCTATGGCTATGGCTATGGCTATTACTATGGCTATGGCTATGTCTATGGCTATGTGTAGGACTGTGGCTATGGCTAAGGCTATTCTTATGTCTATGTCTATGTCTATGTCTATTTCTATGGCTATGGCTATGTCTATGGTTATGGCTATGGCTATGTATATGGCTATGGCTATGGCTATGTCTATATTTATGTCTATGTGTATACCTATGGCTATGTCTATGCCTATGTGTATGGCTATGGCTATGTCTATGGCTATGGCCATGGCTGAGTCTAAGGCTATGGGTGTCTATGGATATGGATGTGTCAATGTCTATGTCTATGGCTATGGCTATGGCTATGGCCATCTCTATAGCTATGGCTATGGCTCTGTCTATGGCTACGGCTATGGCTATGGCTATGTCTGTCCATGGCTATGTCTATGGCAATTGCTATGTCTTTTTCTACTGCTACAGCGATGGTTACGTCTATGGAAATGGCTAGAGCTACAGCTATGGCTATGACAATGTCTAGGGCTATGGCTATGGCTATGTTTATGTCTATGGCTATGGCTATGTCTATAGCTATGTATAACATGGCTATGGCTATGGCTTTGTCTATGTCTATGTCTCTGTCTATGGCTGTGGCTGTGTCCATATTTATGTCTATGGCTACGGCTACGACTACATCTATGGCTACGGCTACAGCTAGGGCTATAGCTATGGCTATGGCTATATCTATGGCTATGGATATGGTCATGTCTATGGCTAGAGGTATGGCTTTATATATATCTATGTCTATGTCTATGGCTATGGCGATGTCTATGACTACGGCTACAGCTACGGCTACAGCTACATCATATGGCTATGGCTATGTCTATGGCTATGGCTACAGCTACGGCTATGGCTACAGCTACATCATATGGCTATGGCTATGGCTATGGCTATGGCTAAGGCAACGGCTACTGCTACATCTATGGCTATGGCTACGGCCACATCAATGGCTATGGCTATGGCTATGGCTATGGCTATGTCTATATCTATGGCTATTTCTATAGGTATGTCTATGTCTCTGGCTATGGCTATGGCTATTTCTATGTCAATGGCTATGGCTATGTCTATGGCTATGGCTATGGCTATGTCTATGTCTATGGCTCTGTGACTGTGGCTATGGCTATGGCTCTGTCTATGTCTATGGCTATGGCTATGGCTATGTCTATGTCTATGGGTATGGCTACTGCTATGGCTATGGCTACAGCTATGACTATGGCTGAGTCTACGTCTCTGGCTATGGCTATGGCTATGTCTATGTCTATAGCCATGGCCATGGCCATGTCCATCTCTATGTTTATGTCTATGTCTATGGCTGGCTATGGCTATGGCTATGGCAATGTCTATGGTTACGGCTATGGCTACGTCAATGGTTATGGATATGGCTATGGCTATGGCTATGTCTATGTCTATGGCTACGTCTATGTCTCATTCTATGGCTATGGCTATGGCTATGGCTATAGCTCTGTCTATATATATGGCTATGTCTATGTCTATGGCTATGTCTATGTCTATGTGTAGGGCTATGTCTATGTCTATGTCTATGTCTATGGCTATGGCTAAGATGCTATGACAATGACTATGGTTATGATTATGGCTATGTCTATGGCTATGGCTATGGCTATGGCTATGGCTCTGTCTAAGGCTATGGCTATGTCTATGTCTTCAGCTATGGCTATGGCTATGTCTATGGCTATGGCTATGGTTATGTCTATGGCTATGACTATGGCTATGGCTATGTCTATAGCCATGGACAAGTCCATGTCCATGTCTATGTTTATGGCTATGGCTATGGGTATGGTTACGTCCACGTCCACGTCCACGTCCACGGCTACGGCTATGGCTTCTGCAACGGCGATGGCGATGGCAACGGCGACGGCTACAGCTACGGCTACGGCTACGTCTAAGGTAATGGCTTTGGGTATGTCTATGTCAATGGCTATGGCTATGCTTATGGCTATGTCTATGTCTATTGGTATGGCTAGGGCTATATCTATGTTTGGCTATGGCTATGGCTATGGCTATGTCTTATTCTATGTCTATGTCTATGTGTATGTCTATGGCTATGTCTATGTCTGACTATGTCTATGTCTATGTCTATGGCTATGAATATGTCTATGTCTATGGCTCTGGCTATGGATATGTCTTTGGCTATCTCTATGTCCATGTCTATGTCTATATCTATGTCTAGCTATTGCTATGGCTAAGGCTATGTCTTTGGCTATGGCTATGGCTACAGCTAAAGCTACGGTCATGGCTAAGTTTACGGCTATATCTATGGCTATGGCTATGTCTATGGCTATGGCTATGGATATGGCTCTTGCTATAGCTATGGCTATGTCTATGTCTATGGCTATATCTGTCTATGTCTATGGCTATGGGTATAGCTATGGCTATGTCTATGTCTATGTCTATGCCTATAGCTATGGCCATGGCTCTGTTTATGTCTATGGCTATGGCTCTGGCTAAGTCTATGGCAATATTTATGTCAATGGCTATGGCTATGTCTATGGCAATGTCCATGTTAATGGCAGTGGCTATGGCTTTGGCTATGGCTAGGGCTTTCTATAGCTATGTCTATGGCTATGGCTATGGCTATGTATACCAAGGCTATTGCTATGGCTATGTCTATGGCTATGTCTATGTGTATGTCTATGGTTATGGCTATGGCTCTGTCTATGGGTATGTCTATGGCTATGGTTATGTCTATGTCTATGTTTATGGCTTTGGCTTTGGCTATGGCTATGGCTATCATTATGGCAATGTCTATGGCTATGGCTATGGCTATGTCTATATCTATGGCTATAGCTATGGCTATGTATACCATGGCTATGTATATGTCTATGTCTATGTCTATGGCTCTGGCTATGTCTATGTCTATGGCTCTGGCTATGGCTATGGCTATGACTACGTCTATGTCTAAATCTATGGCTATGTCTATGGCTGTGTCTATGTCTATGGATATGGCTCTGGCTATGTCTGGCTATGGCTATGGCTACGGCTATCTCTATGACTGTCTATGTCTATATCTATGTCTGGCTATGGCTCTGATTAAGGCTATGTCTTTGGCTATGGCTCAGTTTATGGCTATATCTATGGCTATGGCTATGGCTAGGGCGACTGCTACTGCTACGGCTATGGCTACAGCTATGGCTATATCTATGGCTATGGCTATGGATATGGCTATGGCTAAGGCTATGGCTATGTTTATGTCTATGGCTATATCTATGTCTATGTCTATGGCTATGGGCATAGCTATGTCTATGTCTATGTCTATGGCTATAGCTATGGCCTAGGCTATGTTCATTTCTATGGCTACGGCTATGACTATGTCTATGGCAATGTCTATGTCAATGGCTATGACTATGTCTATAGCAAGGTCTATGTCAATGGCTATGGCTATGGCTTCGGCTATGGCTATGGCTTTCTATATCTATGTCTATGTCTATGGCTATGGCTATGGCAATGTGTATGGCTATGGCTATGGCTATGTATACCATGGCTATTGCTATGGCTATGTCTGTGGCTATGGCTATGTCTATGTGTATGTCTGTGGTTATGGCTATGGCTATAGGTATGGGTATGTGTATGGCTATGGTTATGCCTATGTCTATGTCTATGGCTTAAGCTTTGGCTATGGCTATGGCTATGACTATGGCAATCTCATTGCTCTGGCTATGGTTATGGCTATGTCTATGTGTTTGGCTATGGCTAAGTATACCATGGCTATGTATATGTCTATGTCTATGTCTATGGCTGTGGCTATGTCTATATATATGGCTACGGCTTCGTGTAGGGCTACGGCTATGGTTACTGCTACAGCTAGGGCTATAGCTATGTCTATGGCTATGGCTATGGCTATGGCCATGTCTATGGCTATGGCTATGGCTATGTCTATGTCTATGGCTATGGCTACGGCTATGTCTATGACTACGGCTACAGCTACAGCTAGAGCTATGGCTACATCATATGGCTATGGCTATGGCTACAGCTACGGCTACGGGTACACATATGGCTATGGCTATGGCTATGTCAATGGCTATGGCTAAGGCTATGTGTTTGGCTATGGCTATGGCTATGACTATGGCTATAGCTCTGGCTATGTGCATGTCTATGGCTATGGCTATGGCTTGGGCTATAGCTCTGTCTATATCTATGGCTATGTCTATGTCTATGGCTATGTCTATGTCTATCTGTAGGGCTATGTCTATGCCTAGGGCTATGGATATGGCTATGTCTATGGCTTTGACTATGGCTATGGCTAAGGATATGGCTATGTCTTTGTCTATGTGTATTTCTATTTCTATAGCTATGTCTATGGCTCTGGCTATGGCTATGTACATGTCTATGGCTATGTCTATGGCTATGTCTATGTCTATGTGAATGGCTATGGTTATGGCTATGTCAATAGCTATGGCTATGTCTATGGCTCTGGCTGTCTATGGCTATGGCTATGTCTATGGCTATGGCTATGTCTCTGGCTAAGGCTATGTCTCTGACTATGGCTATGGCTATGGCTATGGGTATGTCTATGGCTAAGGCTATGTCTATGGGTATGGCTATGACTATGGGTATGGCTATGTATCTGGCTATGGCTATGGCTATGGCTATGTCTATGTCTATTTCTATGGCTATGGCTACGTGTATGGCTATGGTTATGTCTATGGCTATGGCTATGGCTATGGCTATGGCTATGGCTATGTCTATGTCTATGGCTCTGTCGATGGTTATGGATATGTCTATGGCTATGGAAATGGCTATGTCTATGTCTATGTCTATGTGTATGGCTATGGTTATGGCTATGTCAATAGCTATGGCTATGTCTATGGCTATGGCTGTCTATGGCTATGGCTATGTCTATGGCTATGGTTATGTCTCTGGCTAAGGCTATGTCTCTGACTATGGCTATGGCTATGGCTATAACTATGGCTAAGGCTATGTCTATGGGTATGGCTATAACTATGGCTATGGCTATGGATCTGGCTATGGCTATGGCTATGGCTATGTTTATGTCTATTTCTATGGCTATGTGTATGGCTATGGCTATGGCTATGGCTATGGCTATGTCTCTGGCTATGGCTATGGCTATGTCTATAGCTATAACTATGGTTATGGCTATGGCTATGTTATGGCTATGAATATGGCTATGGCTATGTCTATGGCTATGGGTATGGCTATGTCTATGGCTCAGTCTATGTCTAAATCTATTGCTATGTCTATGGCTATGTCTAAGTGTATGTCTATGGCTATGGCTATGGCTATGTCTATGTCTATGTCTATAGCTAATGCTATATCTGGCTATGGCTATGGCTATGGCTATGGCTATGGCTATGTCTCTGGCTATGGCTATGGCTATGTCTATAGCTATAACTATGGTTATGGCTATGGCTATGTTTATGGCTATGAATATGGCTATGGCTATGTCTATGGCTATTGGTATGGCTATGTCTATGGCTCAGTCTATGTCTAAATCTATTGCTATGTCTATGGCTATGTCTAAGTTTATGTCTATGGCTATGGCTATGGCTATGTCTATGTCTATGTCTATAGCTAATGCTATATCTGGCTATGGCTATGGCTATATCTATGTCTATGTTTATGTCTGGCTATGGATATGGCTATAGCTAAGGCTATGGCTATGTGGTTATGGCTATGGCTATGGCTATGGCTATGGCTATGGCTATGGATATGGCTATATCTATGTCTATGTCAATGTGGCTATGGTTATGGTTATGGCTATGACTATGGCTATGGCTATGGCAATGACAATGGCTATGTCTATGACTATGGATATGGCTATGGCAATGTCTATGGCTATGGCTATGGCTATGTCTATGTCTATGGCTATGGCAATGGCTATGGCTATATATATATCTATGGCTATGGCTATGGCTATGTCTATTGCTATGTCTATGGCTATGTCTAGGGCTGTGGCTATGGCTAAGGCTTTGTCTATGGCTATGGCTATGTCTATGTCTATGTCTATGGCTATGGCAAATGCTATGTCTATGTGGCTATGGCTATGGCTATGAATATGACTATTGCTATGGCTATTACTATGGCTTTGGCTGTGGCTATGGCTATGGCTATGGCTATGTCAACAGCTATGACTACGACTATGGCTATGTCTATTGCTATGGCTATGGCTATGGCTCTGTCTCTGTCTATGACTATGGTTATGGCTATGTCTATGTCTGTCTCTGGTTATGGCTATGGCTATATTTATGTCTATGTCTATTTCTATTGTTATGGCTATGGCTATGGCTATGTCTATGTCTATGGCTATGGCTATATCTGTCTATGGTTATGGCTATGGCTATGTCTATGTTAATGGCTATGGCTACGGCTATGTCTATGTCTATGTCTATGGCTATGGCTATGACTATTTCTATGATTATGGCTATGGCTTGTCAAATCTGTCTATGGCTATGGCTGTCTATGTCTATGGCTATGGCTATGTCTATCGCTATGGCTATGGCTATGGCTATGTCTATGTCAATGGCTCTGTAGATGGTTATGGATATGTCTATGACTATGGAAATGGCTATGTCTATGTCTATGGCTATGTCTATATCTATGGCTATGGCTCTGTCTATGGCTATGGCTTTGTCTATATGGCTATGGGTATGGCTATGGCTATGTCTCTGGCTATGGCTATGGCTATGTCTATAGCTATGACTATGGTTATGACTATGGCTATGTTTATGGCTATGAATATGGCTATGGCTATGGCTATGGCTATGGCTATGGGTATTCTATGTCTATCTATGGCTATGGCTATGGCTATGGCTATGTTTATGGCTATGTCAATGTCTAAATATATGGCTATGTCTATGGCTATGTCTATGTGTATGTCTATGTCTATGGCTATGGCTATGTCTATGTCTATGGCTATAGCTATGGCTATGTCTGGCTATGGCTATGGCTATGGCTATATCTATGTCTATGTTTATGTTTGGCTATGGCTATGGCTATGGCTAAGGCTATGGCTATATGGTTATGTCTATGGCTATGGCTCTGGCTACTGCTATGGCTACAGCTATAGCTATGGACATGGCTATATCTATGTCTATGACAATGTGGCTATGGTTATGGCTATGGCTATGATTATGGCTATGGCTATGGCAATGACAATGGCTATGTCTATGACTATGGATATGGCTATGGCACTGTTTATGGCTATGTCTATGTGTATGGCTATGACGATTGCTATGGCTATATCTATATCTATGGCTATGGCTATGGCTATGTCTATTGTCATGTCTATGGCTATGTCTATGGCTGTGGTTATGGCTATGGCTTTGTCTATGGCTATAGCTATGGCAATGAATATGGCTATGGCTATGGCTATGTCTCTGTCTATGTCTATGGCTATGGCTATGGTTATGTCTATGTGGCTATGGCTATGGCTATGACTATGATTATTGCTATGGCTACGGCTAGGGCTAAGTTTATGGGTATGGCTATGGCTATGTCTATGGCTTTGGCTATGGCTATGGCTGAGGCTTTGGCTATGGCTATGCCAATGTCTATGGCTATGGCTAATGGCTATGGCTATGTCTATGTCCATGGCTATGGCTTTTTATATGGCTATGGCTATGGCTATGGCTATGTCTATGGCTTGTTATGTATATGTCTCTGGCTATGGCTGTCTATGGCTATAGGTATGGCTATGTCTATGTCTATGGCTATATCTATGACTATGGCATTGGCTATGTGTATGGCTATGGCTATGGCTAATGGTAGGTCTCTGTCTATGGCTATGGCTATGGCAATGGCAATACCTGATGCTATGTCTATTGCTATGTCTATGGCTATGGCTACGGCTATGGCTATGGCTATGGCCATGGCTATGTGGCTATAGTTATGGCTCTGGCTATGTCTATATCTATGGCTCACGCTATGTCTATGTGGCTATGGCTATGGCTATAGCTATAACTATGCCTATGGCTATGGCTATGTTTATGGCTATGGCTATGGCTATGGCTATGGCTATGTCTACATCTATGGCTCTGGCTACAGTTATAGCTACGTCAATGTCTATATCTATGGCTCTGGCTATGCCTAGGGCTATGGCTATGTCAACAGCTATGACTATGGCTATGGCTATGTCTTTTGCTATGGCTATGGTTTTGGCTATGTCTCTGTCTATGGCTATGGCTATGGCTCTGGCTATCGCTATGTCTATGTCTATGTCTATGGCTATGTTGATGGCTATGGCTATGGCTATGGCTACATTTATGTCTATGTCTATGTCTTTGGTTATGGCTATGGCTATGTCTATGTCTATGGCTATGGCTATGCCTATGGCTATGGCTATGTCAACAGATAAAACTACGGCTATGGGTATGTCTATTGCTATGGCTTTGGCTATGACTATGTCTCTGTCTATGGCTATCGCTATGTCTATGGCTATGACTATGTCTATGTCTATGGCTATTTCTATGGCTATGGCTATCTCTATGGCTTGTCATATCTATGTCTATGACTATGGCTATGAGTATGTCTAGGGCAATGGCAATGGCAATGGCGATGTCAATGGCTATGGTTATGGCTATGTCTATGTCTATGGCTATGGCTATGGCTATTGGTATGGCTATGTCTCTCTATGGCTATGGCTATGTCTATGGCTATGGCTATGTCTATGGCTATGGCTATGGCTATGTCTATGTCTATGGATATGGCTATGGCTATATCTATGTCTCTAGCTATGGCTATGGCTAAGGCTATGGCTATGTCCATGTCTATGCCTATGTCTATGTCTATTTCTATGGCTATGTCTCTGTCTATGACTATGGATAGGGCTATGGCTATGTCTATGTGTATAGCTATGGCTATGGCTATGTTCATATCTATGGCTCTGGGGGTGTGTATGTCTATGGCTATGGCTATGGATATGTCTATTGCTATGTCTATGATTATGGGGTTGGCTATCTCTATGGCTATGGCTTTGGCTCTGTTTATGGTTATGGCTATGGCTATGGCATTGTCTGTCTATGGCTAGGGCTATGGCTATGTCTTTTTCTACGGCTACAGCTACGGCTACAGCTACGGCTAGGGCTACGGCTTCGGCTATGGCTATGGCATGGCTATGGCTATGGCTATGGCTATGGTTCTGGCTATGGCTATGCTTTAATCTATGTCTATGGCTATGGCTATGGCTATGTCTATGGCTATGGTTATGGATATGGCTATGGCTTTGGCTATGTCTATGGCTATGGCTTCTTTTATGATTATGGCTATGGCTATGGCTATGTCTATGTCTTTGGCTATGACTATGGCTATCTCTATGGCTAGGGCTATGGCTATGGATATGACTCTGGCTATGGCTATGTCTACGGATACGGCTACGGCTACGACTATGGCTAGAGCTATGGCTATGGCTACGTCTTTTGCTATGGCTATGGCTCTTGCATGGCTATGGCTATGGCTATGGCGCTGGCTAAATATATGTCTATTGCTATGTCTATGGCTATGGCTATGGCTATGTCTATATCTATGTCTAAGGTTATGTCTATGTGGCTATGGATATGGCTATGTGTATGTCTATGGCTATGGATATGGCTATGGCTATGACTTTGGCTATGGCTATGTCTAGGTCTATGGCTACGGCTACGGCTATGGCTATGGCTATGTGTATAGCCACGGGTATGGCTATGTCTATGGCTATGGCAATAGCTATGTCTATGTCTATGGCTATGGCAATAGCTATGTCTAAGTCTGTAGCTATGGCTATGGTTTTGTCTATATCTCTGGCTATGGTTATGGCTATGGCTATTGCTCTGTCTCTATGGCTATGTCTATGTCTATGGCTACGTCTATGGCTATGGATATGGCTATGGCTATGGCTATGGCCATGTCCATGGCCATGGCCAAGTCTATATCTATGTTTATGGCTATGGCTTAGGCTTTGGCTATGTCTATGGCTATGGCTATGTCTAATTCAATGGCTATGGCTATGGCTATGTCTATGTCTATGGCTATGGCTATGTCTATGTCTATGGGTATGGCTATGGATATGGCTATGGCTCTGTCTCTGTCTATGTCTAAGAATATATCCATGGCTATGTCTATGTATATGCCTAGGACTATGGCTATGGCTATGGCTACGTCTATGTATATGGCTCTGGCTATGGCCTCTATGTCTATGGCAATGACTATGTCTATGGCAATGGCAGTGGCTATGTCTATGTCTATGTCTGTCTATGGCTATGGCTATGGCTATGATTATGTCTCTGGTTCTGGCTCTGGCTCTGGCTACGTCTATGGCTATGTCAATGTGGCTTTGGCTATGAGGTTATTGCTATAGCTATGGCTATGGCTATGTCTACAGCTACTGCTATGGCTACGGCAATGGCTAAAACTACGGCTACGGCTATGGCTATGGCTACGTCTTTGGCGGTGGCTATGGCTATGGCTCTGGCTAGGTCTATGTCTATATCTATGGCTATGGCTATGGCTATGGCTATATCTTAATCTATGTCTATGGCTATGGCTATGGCTATGGTTCTGGCTATGTCTATGGCTTTGGCTATGGCTAAGTCTATGTCTAATGCTATGGCTATGGCTATGTCTATGTCTATGGCTATGGCTATGTCTACGGCTACAGCTACGGCTATGGCTACGGCTACAAGTACGTCTATGGCTATGACTATGTCTCTGTCTATGGCTATGGCTATGGCTATGTTTTTGGCTATGGCTAGGTCTATATCTACGGCTATTGCTATGGCTAGGGGTATGTCTATTGCTCTGGTTATAGCTATGTCTATAGCTAATGCTATGTCTATGGCTATGGCTATGGCTATAGCTTTGTCTATGGCTATGGCTATGGCAATTGCAATGGCAATGGCAATGGCTATGGCTATGTCCATGTCTATGTATATGACTATAGCTATGTCTGTCTATGGCTATGACTATGGCTATGGCTATATCTATGGCTATGACTATGTCTATGGCAATGGCAATGGCTATGTCTATGTCTATATCTGTCTATGGCTATGGCTATGGCTATGATTATGTCTCTCGTTCTGGCTCTGGCTCTGACTATGTCTATGGCTATGTCAATGTGGCTTTGGCTATGTGGTTATGGCTATGGCTATGGCTATGGCTATGTCTAAAGCTACTGCTATGGCTACGGCAATGGCTAAAACTACGGCTACGGCTATGGCTATGGCTACGTCTTTGGCGGTGGCTATGGCTATGGCTCTGGGTAGGTCTATGTCTATATCTATGGCTATGGCTATGACTATGGCTATATCTTCATCTATGGCTATGGCTATGGCTATGGCTATGGCTCTGGCTATGTCTATGGCTATGGCTATGGCTATGTCTATGTCTATGGCTATGGCTATGTCTATGTTTATAGCTATGGCTATGTCTACGGCTACAGCTACGGCTATGGCTACGGCTACAAGTACGTCTATGGCTATTGCTATGTCTCTGTCTATGGCTTTGGCTATGGCTATGTTTTTGGCTATGGCTAGGTCTATATCTACGGCTATTGCTATGGCTATGGTTATGTCTATTGCTATGGCTATAGCCATGTCTATAACTAAGGCTATGTCTATGGCTATGGCTATGGCTATGGCTTTGTCTATGGCTATGGTTATGGCAATTGCAATGGCAATGTCAATGGCTATGGCTATGTCTATGTCTATGTCTATGACCATAGCTATGTCTGTCTATGGCTATGACTATGGCTATGGCTATGTCTATGGCTATTGCTATGGCTATGGCTATGGTTATGGTTATGCTATGTTCATGGCTATGGCTATGGTTATGCTATGTTCATGGCTATGGCTCTGGCTATGTTTATGGCTCTGGCTATGGCTATATCTTTCTATTGCTATGGTTACAGTTATGGCTATGGCTCTGGCTATGTCTATGGCTATGGCTATGGCTATGTCTATGTCTTCGGCTATGGCTATGGCTATGTTTATGGCTATGGCTATGTCTATGTCTATGTCTATGGCTAGGTCTATATCTATGGATATGGCTATGTCTATGTCTAAGGCTATGGCTATGACTATGTCTATGTCTAAGGCTATGGCTATGCCTATGTCTAATGCTATGGCTATGTCTAATGCTATGGCTATGGCTATGGCTTTGGCCCTGTCTATATCTATGCCTATGGCTATGGCTATGGCTCTGTCTATATATATGGCTATGTCTATGTCTATGTCTATTGCTACGGTTATGTCTATGTCTATGTCTATGGCTATGGCTATGGCTATGTCTATGGCTCTGGCTATGACTATGTATATGGCCCTGGCTATGGCTATGGCTATGGCTATGTCAATGTCTGTCTATGCCTATGGCTATGGATATGGTTATGTCTATGACTATGTCTATGTCTAAATCTTTGGCTATGTCTATGTCTATGGCTATGTCTATGGCTAGGGCTATATCTATGTCTGGCTATGGCTATGGCTATGGCTATGGCTATGGCTAATACTACGACTAAAGCTACAGCTATGGTTATATCTATGGCTATGGCTATGGTAACGGCTACAGCTATGGCTAGGGCTACAGCTTTTTCTATGGCTAAGGCTATGGATATGGCTACGGATATGGCTATGTGCATGTTTATGGCTATGGCTATGGCTATGGCTATGTTCATGGCTCTGGCTATTCCTATGGTTATGGCTGTTTATATCTATGTCTATGGCTGTCTATGGCTATGACTATGTCTATGTCTGTGTCCGTGACTATGGCTATGGCTATGGCTATGGCTATGTCCATATCTATGTCTATATCTATGGCTATGTCTATGTCTATGTCTAAGTTGGGCTATGGCTATGGCTATGTCTATGGATATTTCTATGGATATAATTCTGTCTCTGGTTCTGGCCTTGGCTCTGGCTATGTCTATGGCTATGTCAATGTGGCTATGGTTATGGCTATGTGGCTATGGCTATGGCTAAAGCTATGGCTGTAGCTATTGAAATGGCTATGTCTACCGCTACTGCTATGGCTATGGCTAGAACTACGGCTATGGCTATGGCTATGGCTACGTCTATGGCTATGGCTATGGCTCTAGCTATGTCTAAGGCAATGGCTATGGCTATGTCTATTGCTATGGCTATGTCTACGGGTAATTCCACGGCTACGGCAACAGCTACAAGTTCGTCTATGGCTATGGCTATGGCTCTGTCTATGGCTCTGGCTATGGCTATGGCCATGTTTATGGCTATGGCTATGTCTATCTCTATGGCTATTGCTATGGCTATGTTTATGTCTATGGGTATGGCTATGGCTATGGCTATGATTATGTCTATGTCTATGGGTATGGCTATGGCTATGTCTATGTCTGGCTCTGGATATGTTTCTGTCTATAGCTATGGCTATGGCTATGTCTATGGCTATGGCTCTGTCTATGTCTGGCTATGGCTATGTCTATGTCTATGTCTATGGCTATGGCTATGGCTATGGCTATGTCTATGTCTATAGTTATGGCTACGTCCATGTATATGGCTCTGGCTATGGGTAGGGTTATGTCTATGTCTGACTATGGCTATGGCTACGGCTATGTCAATGTCTGTTTATCGCTCTGGCTATGGATATGGCTATGTATATGGCTATGGCTATGTTTATATCTATGTCTATGGCTACGGCTATAGCTATGGCTATGGCTATGGCTATGGCTTTGGCTATATCTATGTCTATGTCAATGTCTATGTCTATGTCTATGGCTATGGCTATGTCTATGTCTGGCTAAGGCTATGGCTATGGCTATGACTACGACTAAGGCTATGGCTACAGCTATATCTATGGCTATGGCTATGGCTATGGACACGGCTACAGCTACGGCTACAGCTACGGCTATGGCTAGGGCTACAGCTATGTCTATGGCTGAGGCTATGGATATGTCTACGGCTATGGCTATACCTATGTCTATGTCTATGTCTATGGCTAAGAATATGGCTATGGCTATGTGCATGTCTATGGCTATGGATATGGATATGGCTATGGCTCTGTCTATGTCTATGGCTATGGCTATGGCTATGGCTATGTTCATGGCTATGGCTATTGCTCTGGCTATGGCTGTCTATATCTGTCTATGGCTGTCTATAGCTATGACTATGTCTATGTCAGTGTCCATGGCTATGGCTATGTTTATGTATATATCTATGTCTATATATAGGGCTATGTCTATGTCTATGTCTAAGTAGGGCAATGGCTATGGCTATGCCTATGTCTATGTCTAGGTCTATGGCTATGACTATGGCTATGTCTAAGTCTATGTCTATTGCTATGGCTATTTCTATAATTATGGCTATGGCTATGGCTTGTAATATCTATGTCTATGGCTATGGCTCTGGCTATGGCTATGTCTATGTCTATGGCTATGGCAATGGCAATGGCAATGGCAATGGTTATGTCTATATGTATGGTTATGGCTATATCTGTCTATGGCTATGGCTATGTCTATGGCTATGGCTATGGCTATGGCTATGGTTATGTTTATGGCTATGGCTATGGCTATGTCTATGGCTATGGCTATGGCTATGTCTGTCTATGTCTATAGCTATGGCTATGACTATGGCTATGGCTATGGCTATGTCTATGGCTATGGCTATGGCTATGTCTAGGTCTATGTCTTTGGCTATGGCTATGGCTATTTCTATGGTTATGGCTATGGCTATGACTATGGCTTGTAATATCTATGTCTATGGCTATGGCTATGGCTATGTGTATGGCTATGGCAATGGCAATGGTTATGTCTATGTGTATGGCTTTGGCTATGGCTATATCTGTCTATGGCTATGACTATGGCTATGGCTATGTCTAAAGGTATGGCTATGGCTATGGTTATGTCTACGACTATAGCTATGACTATGTCTCTGTCTATGTCTATGGATATGGCTATATCTATGGCTATGGCTATGGTTAAGTCTGTCTCTGGCTATGGCTATGGCTATGACTATGGCTATGGCTATGGCTATGTCTAAGGCTATGGCTATGGCTATGTCTAGGGCTGTGGCTATGGCAAAGGTTATGGCTATGTCTATGTCTATTTCTATGGCTATGTTTATGGCTATGGCTTTGGCTATGTATATGGCTATTGCTTTGGCTACGGCTATGGCTATGTCTATGGCTATCTCTATGTCTATGTATATAGCTATGGCTATGTCTATGTCTATGGCTATGGCTATGTGTATGGCTATGGCTATGGCTCTGTCTATTGCTATGGCTAGCTATGTCTATGGCTATTGCTATGGCTTTGTCTATGGCTATAGCTATGGCAATGGCAATGGCAATGGCAATGGCAATGGTTATGGCTATGTCTATGTCTATGGCTATGGCTATGTCTGTCCATGGCTATGGCTATGGCAATGGCTATGTCTTTTTCTATGGCTACGGCTATGGCTACGTCTATGGATAGGGCTACAGCTACAGCTATGGCTATGGCTATGGCTATGACAATGTCTAGAGCTATGGCTATGGCTGTTTATGACTATGGCTATGGCTATGTCTATAGCTATGTAAACCATGGCTATGGCTATGGCTTTGTCTATGTCTATGTCTCTGTCTATGGCTGTGGCTGTGTCGATGTCTATATCTACGGCTACAGCTACAACTACGTCTATAACTACGGCTACAGCTATGGCTATAGCTATGGCTATGGCTATGTCTATGGCTATTGCTATGGCCATGTCTATGGCTATGGCTATGGGTATTTATATGTCTATGTCTATGTCTATGGCTATGGCTATGTCTATGGCTACGGCTACAGCTACGGCTATGGCTAAATCTACATCATATGGCTATGGCTATGGCTATGGCTATGGCTACAGCTAAGGCTACGGCTACTGCTACATCTATGGCTATGGCTACGGCCATAGCAATGGCTATGGCTATGGCTATGGCTATGGCTATGTCTATTTCTACGGCTATTTATAAGGGTATGTCTATGTCTCTGGCTATGGTTATGGCTATTTTTATCTCTAAGGCTATGGCTATGTCTATGACTATGGCTATGGCTAAGTCTATGGCTATGTGACTATGTCTATGGCTATGGCTATGTCTATGTTTCTGGCTATGGCTATGGTTATGTCTATGTCTAAGGCTATGGCTATGGCTATTTTTATCTCTATGGCTATGGCTATGTCTATGACTATGGCTATGACTATGGCTATGTCTATGGCTATGTGACTATGGCTATGGCTATGGCTATGTCTAGTTTTATGTCTATGTCTATGGCTATGTCTATGTCTATGGCTATGGCTATGGATGCTATGGCTATGGCTATGGCTATGGCTATGGCCATGATTATGGCTATTGCTCTGGCTATGGCTGTCTATATCTGTCTATGGCTGTCTATAGCTATGACTATGTCTATGTCAGTGTCCATGGCTATGGCTATGTTTATGTATATATCTATGTCTATATATAGGGCTATGTCTATGTCTATGTCTAAGTAGGGCAATGGCTATGGCTATGCCTATGTCTATGCCTAGGTCTATGGCTATGACTATGGCTATGTCTAAGTCTATGTCTATTGCTATGGCTATTTCTATAATTATGGCTATGGCTATGGCTTGTAATATCTATGTCTATGGCTATGGCTCTGGCTATGGCTATGTCTATGTCTATGGCTATGGCAATGGCAATGGCAATGGCAATGGTTATGTCTATATGTATGGTTATGGCTATATCTGTCTATGGCTATGGCTATGTCTATGGCTATGGCTATGGCTATGGCTATGGTTATGTTTATGGCTATGGCTATGGCTATGTCTATGGCTATGGCTATGGCTATGTCTGTCTATGTCTATAGCTATGGCTATGACTATGGCTATGGCTATGGCTATGTCTATGGCTATGGCTATGGCTATGTCTAGGTCTATGTCTTTGGCTATGGCTATGGCTATTTCTATGGTTATGGCTATGGCTATGACTATGGCTTGTAATATCTATGTCTATGGCTATGGCTATGGCTATGTGTATGGCTATGGCAATGGCAATGGTTATGTCTATGTGTATGGCTTTGGCTATGGCTATATCTGTCTATGGCTATGACTATGGCTATGGCTATGTCTAAAGGTATGGCTATGGCTATGGTTATGTCTACGACTATAGCTATGACTATGTCTCTGTCTATGTCTATGGATATGGCTATATCTATGGCTATGGCTATGGTTAAGTCTGTCTCTGGCTATGGCTATGGCTATGACTATGGCTATGGCTATGGCTATGTCTAAGGCTATGGCTATGGCTATGTCTAGGGCTGTGGCTATGGCAAAGGTTATGGCTATGTCTATGTCTATTTCTATGGCTATGTTTATGGCTATGGCTTTGGCTATGTATATGGCTATTGCTTTGGCTACGGCTATGGCTATGTCTATGGCTATCTCTATGTCTATGTATATAGCTATGGCTATGTCTATGTCTATGGCTATGGCTATGTGTATGGCTATGGCTATGGCTCTGTCTATTGCTATGGCTAGCTATGTCTATGGCTATTGCTATGGCTTTGTCTATGGCTATAGCTATGGCAATGGCAATGGCAATGGCAATGGCAATGGTTATGGCTATGTCTATGTCTATGGCTATGGCTATGTCTGTCCATGGCTATGGCTATGGCAATGGCTATGTCTTTTTCTATGGCTACGGCTATGGCTACGTCTATGGATAGGGCTACAGCTACAGCTATGGCTATGGCTATGGCTATGACAATGTCTAGAGCTATGGCTATGGCTGTTTATGACTATGGCTATGGCTATGTCTATAGCTATGTAAACCATGGCTATGGCTATGGCTTTGTCTATGTCTATGTCTCTGTCTATGGCTGTGGCTGTGTCTATGTCTATATCTACGGCTACAGCTACAACTACGTCTATAACTACGGCTACAGCTATGGCTATAGCTATGGCTGAGGCTATGTCTATGGCTATTGCTATGGCCATGTCTATGGCTATGGCTATGGCTATTTATATGTCTATGTCTATGTCTATGGCTATGGCTATGTCTATGGCTACGGCTACAGCTACGGCTATGGCTAAATCTACATCATATGGCTATGGCTATGGCTATGGCTATGGCTACAGCTAAGGCTACGGCTACTGCTACATCTATGGCTATGGCTACGGCCATAGCAATGGCTATGGCTATGGCTATGGCTATGGCTATGTCTATTTCTACGGCTATTTCTAAGGGTATGTCTATGTCTCTGGCTATGGTTATGGCTATTTTTATCTCTAAGGCTATGGCTATGTCTATGACTATGGCTATGGCTATGTCTATGGCTATGTGACTATGTCTATGGCTATGGCTATGTCTATGTTTCTGGCTATGGCTATGGTTATGTCTATGTCTAAGGCTATGGCTATGGCTATTTTTATCTCTATGGCTATGGCTATGTCTATGACTATGGCTATGACTATGGCTATGTCTATGGCTATGTGACTATGGCTATGGCTATGGCTATGTCTAGTTTTATGTCTATGTCTATGGCTATGTCTATGTCTATGGCTATGGCTATGGATGCTATGGCTATGGCTATGGCTATGGCTATGGCCATGATTATGGCTATATCTATGGCTATAGCTATGGCTATGTCTATGTATATGTCTATGGCTATGGCTCTGTCTATGGCTATGTCTATGTCTTCAGCTATGGCTATGGCTATGTCTATGTCTATGGCTATAGCTATGGCTCTGGCTATGTCTATAGCCATGGACATGTCCACGTCCATGTCTATGTCTATGGCTATGGCTATGGGTATGGCTACATCCACGTCCACGTCCACTTCCATGTCTACGGCAATGGCGACGGCTACGGCTACAGCTACATCTATGGCAACGGCTTTGTCTATGTCTATATCTATGGCTATGGCTATGCCTCTGGCTATATCTATGTTTATCGGTATGGCTATGGCTATGTCTATGTTTGGTTATGGCTATGGCTATGGCTATGTCTTATTCTATGTCTATGTCTATGTCTATGGCTATGGGTATGGCTATGTCTATGTCTGGCTATGTCTATGTCTATGGCAATGGCTATGTCTATGTCTATGGCTCTGGCTATGGCTATGGCTATATCTCTGTCTATGCCTATGGATATGTCTATGTCTGGCTTCGGCTATGGCTATGACCTTGCCTATGTCTAAATCTATTGCTATGTCTATGGCTATGCCTATGTCTATGGCTATGGCTATGTCTATGTCTATGACTATGGCTCTGGCTATGTCTGGCTATGGCTATGTCTATCTCTATGTCTATGTCTATGTCTATATCTATGTCTGGCTATGGCTATGGCTAAGTCTACAGCTACAGTCATGGCTAAGTTTACAGTTATATCTATGGCTAGGGCTATGGTTATTTCTATGGCTATGGCTATGGCTATGGCTATGACTATGGCAATGGCTATGTCTATATTTATGGGTATATGACTATGGCTAGGGCTATGGCTATATCTATGTCTCTGGCTATGGCTATGGCTATGTCTATGTCTATGGCTATGGCTACGGCTATGGCTACTGCTACGGCTACAGCTACATCTACGTCTAAGGCTATTGTAATGGCTATGTCTATGTCTATGGCTATGGCTATGGCTATGGCTATGGCTATGTCTATGTCTATGGCTACAGCTACGACTATGGCTACGGCTACGGCTACGGCTACGTCTACGTCTATGGCTATGGTAATGGCTATGTCTATGTCTAAGACTATGGCTATGGCTATGGCTATGGGCATGGCTATGGCTATGGGCATGGCTATCGCTATACCTATGGCTATGTCTATGTCGAGAGACAATAAATGCCGGACTTCGCTCCAAAAGACATAGAAGGCCGGACTTCGCCCCGAAAAACAAAAAAGGCCGGACTTCGCTTCGAAAGGCAAAAATGGCCGGACTTTGCTCCATAGGCAGAAAAGGCCGGACTTTGCACCGAGAGACAAAAAAGGATGGACTTGGCTCTGAGTGACAAAAAAGGCCGAACTTTGCTCCGAAAAGCAAAAAAGGCCGGACTTCGCTCCGAGACAAAAAAGGCCAGACTTCGCTCCGGGAGACAAAAAAGGCCAGACTTCGCTACAACAGATAAAAAAGGCCGGACTTCACTCTAAGAGACGAAAAAGGCCGGACTTCGCTCCGAAAGACAAAAAAGGCCGGACTTCACTCCGAAAGGCAAAAAAGGCCGGACTTAGCGCTGAAAGACAAAAAAGGAAGGACTTTGCTCCGAGAGGCAAAAAAGGCCGGACTTCGCTCCAAAAGACGAAAAAGGCCGGACTTCGCTCTGAAAGACAAAAAAGGCCGGACTTCGCTCCGAAAGGCAAAAAAGGCAGGACTTCGCTCCGAAAGACGAAAAAGGCCGAACTTTGCTCCGAAAGACAAAAAAGGCCGGACTTCGCTCCGAAAGCCAAAAAAGCCGGTCTTCGCTCCGAGAGGCAAAAAAGGCCGGACTTCCCTCCGAAAGGCAAAGAAGGCCGAACTTCGCTCCAAGAGACAAAAAAGGCCGGACTTCGCTCCGAAAGGCAAGAAAGGCCGGACTTCGCTCCGGGAGAAAAAAAAGGCTGGACTTCACTCTAAAAAGCGAAAAAGGCCGGACTTCCCTCCAAAAGGCGAAAAAGGCCGGACTTCGATCCGAAAGGCAAAAAAGGCCAGGCTTTGCTCCAAAAGACAAAAAAGGCCGGACTTCGCTCCGAGAGACAAAAAAGGCCGGGCTTTGCTAAGAGCGAAAAAAAAAGGCCAGACTTCGCTCCGTGAGACAAAATAGGCCGGACTTCGCTCCAAGAGACAAAAAAGGCCGGACTTCGCTCCGAGAGACAAAAAAGGCCGGACTTTGCTCCGAAAGGCAAAAAAGGCCGGACTTCTCTCCGAAAGACAAAAAAGGCCGGACTTCGCTCCGAGAGGCAAAAAAGGCCGGACTTCACTCCGAAAGGCATAAAAGGCTGGACTTCGCTCCGAAAGACAAAAAATGCCGGACATCGCTCCGACAGACAAAAGAGGCTGGACTTCGCTCCAAAAGACAAAAAAGTCAGGACATCGCTCCGAAAGACTGAAAAGGCCGGACTTCGCGTCGAGAGACAAAAAAGGGCGGACTTCGCTCCGAAAGGCAAAAAAGGCTGGAATTCGCTCTGAGAGACAAATAAGGCCGGACTTCGCTCCAAGAGACAAAAAACGCCAGACTTCGCCCAGGAGACAATATAGGCAGGACTGCGCTCTAAAAGGCAAAAAAGGCCGGACTTCGCTCCAAAAGGCAAAGAAGGCTGGACTTCGCTCCGTAAGACCAAAATGACCGGACTTCGCTCCGAAAGACCAAAAAGGCCGGACTTCGCTCCGAGAGACAAAAAAGGTCGGACTTCGCTCCGAAAGACTAAAAAGGCCAGACTTCAATCCGAAAGACCAAAAAGGCCGGACTTCGCTTCGAGAGAAAAAAAAGGCCAGACTTCGATCCGAGAGACCAAAAAGGCCGGACTTCGTCCCGAGAGACAAAAAAGGCCGGACTTCGCTCCGAAACTCAAAAAAGGCTGGACTTTGCTCCGAAAGGCAAATAAGGCCAGACTTCGCACCGAAAGATAAAAAAGGCCGGACTTCGCTCCGAAAAGCAAAAAAGGCTGGACTTTGCTCCGAAAGGCAAAAAAGGCCGGACTTCGCTCCGGAGAACAAATAAGGCCGCTCTTTGCTCCAAAAGGAAAAAAAGGCCTGACTTCCCTCCGAAAAGCGAAAAAGGCCAGAATTTGCTCCGAAAGGCAAATAAGGCCAGAATTCGCTCTGAAAAGTAAAAAAGGACAGAATTTGCTCTGAGAGACAAAAAAGGCCGGACTTCGCTCCGGGCGACAAAAAAGGCCAGACTTCGCTCCGAGAGACAAAATAGGCCAGACTTCGCTCCGAGAGACAAAAAAGGCCGGACTTCACTTGGAGAGGCAAATAAGGCCGGACTTCACTCCGAGAGGCAAAAAAGGCCGGACTTCGCTCTGAGAGACAAAAAAGGCCGGACTTTGCTCCGAAAGGCAAAAAAGGCTGGACTTTGCTCCGAAAGGCAAAAAAGGCCAGATTTCGTTACGAGAGACAAAAAAGGCCGGACTTCGCTCCGAGAGACAAAAAAGGCTGGACTTCGCCCCGATAGACAAAAAAGGCCGGACTTCGCTCCGAAAGGCAAAAAAGGCCGGAATTCGCTCCGACAGACGAAAAAGGATGGACTTCGCTCCGAGAGATATAAAAGGCCGGACTTCGCTCCGAGAGATATAAAAGGCCGGACTTCGTTTCGAGAGAAAAAAAGGCCATACTTCGCTCCGAGAGACTAAGAAAGGCCGGACTTCATTCCGAGAGACAAAAAGTCCGGACTTCGCTCCGAGAGACAAAAAAGGCCAGACTTTGCTCCGAGGGACAAATAAGGCCGCTCTTCGCTCCAAAAGGCAAAAAAGGCCGGACTTTGCTCCGAAAAACAAAAAATGCCAGAATTTGCTCCTAAAGACAAAAAAGGCCGTACTTCGCTCCGCAAGGCAAAAAAGACGTACTTCGCTCCGAAAGGCGAAAAAAGCAAGACTTCCACCCGAAAGGCAAAAAAGGCCGGACTTCGCTCCGAGAGACAAAAAAGGCCGAAATGTCTATGACTATGGCTATGTCTACGGCTACTGCTACGGCTATGGCTACATGTACGTCTATGGCTCTGGCTATGGCTCTGTCTATTGCTATGGCTATGGCTATGTTTATGGCTATGGCTATGATTATATCTATGGCTATTGCTATGGCTAAGGTTATGTCTATTGCTCTGTCTATGGCTAAGGCTATGTCTATGGCTATGGCTAAGGCTATGGCTTTGTCTATGGCTATGGCTATGGCAATGGCAATGGCAATGGCTATGGCTATGGCTATGTCTATGTCTATGGCTATGTCTGTCTATGGCTATGGCTATGGCTATGGCTATGTCTATGGCTATTGCTATGGCTATGGCTATGGTCATGTCTAAGTGTAGGGCTATAGCTCTGGCTATAGGTATTGCTATGGCTATGGCTATATCTGTCTATGGTTATGGCTATGATTATGGCTATGGCTATGGCTATGGCTACGGATATGGATAGGGCTACAGCTATGTCTATGGCTAAGGCTATGGATATGGCTACAGCTATGGCTATATCTATGTCTATGTCTAGGGCTAAGACTATGGCTATGGCTATGGCTATATGCATGTCTATGGCTATGGCTATGGCTATGGCTATGTTCATGGCTATGGCTATTGCTATGGCTATGGCTGTCTATATCTATGTCTATGGCTGTCTATGGCTATGACTATGTCTATGTCTGTGTCCGTGGCTATGGCTATGGCTATGGCTATGTTTATGTCCATATCTATGTCTATATCTATGGCTATGTCTATGTCTATGTCTAAGTAGGGCTATGGCTATGGCTATGTCTATGTCTACGTCTATAGCTATGTCTATGTCTATGGCTATGGCTATGTCTAAGTCTATGGCTATGTCTATGGATATTTCTATGGCTATAATTCTGTCTCTGGTTCTGGCTCTGGCTCTAGCTATGTCTATGGCTATGCAATGTGACTATGGCTATGGCTATGTGGCTATGACTTTGGCTATGGCTATGGCTGTAGCTATGGATATGGCTATGTCTACTGCTACTGCTATGGCTACGGCTATGGCTATAACTACGGCTACGGCTATGGCTATGGCTACGTCTATGGCTATGGCTATGGCTCTGGCTATGTCTATGGCTATGGCTATGGCTATGGTTATGTCTATGTCTATGACTATGGCTATGTCTACGGCTAATTCTACGGCTACGACAACAGCTACAAGTACATCTATGGCTCTGTCTATGGTTCTGGCTATGGCTATGGCCATGTTTATGGCTATGGCTATGTCTATATATATGGCTATTGCTATGGCTATATTTATGTCTATGGGTATGGCTATGGCTATGGCTATGACTATATCTATGTCTATGGGTATGGCTATGGCTATGTCTATTTCTGGCTATGGCTATGTCTATGTCTATGGCTATGGCTAAGGCTATGTCCATGGCTATGGCTATGGCTATGTCTATGTCTGGCTATGGCTATGTCTATGTCTATGTCTATGGCTATGGCTATGGCTATGTCTATGTCTATGGCTATGGCTATGTCCATGTATATGGCTCTGGCTATGGCTATGGCTATGTCTATGTCTGGCTATGGCTATGGCTATGGCTATGTCAATGTCTCTCTATCGTTTTGGCTATGGATATGGCTATGTATATGGCTATGGCTATGGCTATGTGTATATCTATGTCTATGGCTACGACAATAGCTATGGCTATGGCTATGGCTATGGCTTTGGCTATATCTATGTCTATCTCAATGTCTATGTCTATGTCTATGGCTATGGCTATGTCTATGTCTGGCTAAGGCTATGGCTATGGCTATGACTACGACTAAGTCTATGGCTACAGCTATATCTATGGCTATGGCTGAGGCTATGGCTACGGCTACATCTATGGCTACAGCTACGGCTATGGCTAGGGCTACAGCTATGTCTCTGGCTAAGGCTATGGATATGGCTATGGCTATGGCTATATCTATGTCTATGTCTATGTCTATGGCTAAGGCTATGGCTATGGCTATGTGCATGTCTATGGCTATGGATATGGCTATGGCTCTGTCTATGTCTATGGCTATGGCTATGGCTATGGCTATGTTCATGGCTATGGCTATTGCTCTGACTATGGCTGTCTATATCTATGTCTATGGCTGTCTATGGCTATGACTATGTCTATGTCGGTGTCCATGGCTATGGTTACGTTTATGTATATATCTATGTCTATATATAGGATTATGTCTATGTCTATGTCTAAGTAGGGCTATGGTTATGGCTATGCCTATGTCTATGTCTATGTCTATGTCTATGGCTATGACTATGGCTATGTCTAGGTCTATGTCTATGGCTATGGCTATTTCTATAATTATGGCTATGGCTTGTAATATCTATGTCTATGGCTATGGCTCTGGCTATGGCTATGTCTATGTCTATGGCTATGGCAATGGCAATGGCAATGGCAATGGCAATGGTTATGTCTATATGTATGGCTATGGCTATGGCTATATCTGACTATGGCTATGGCTATGGCTATGGCTATGTCTATGGCTATGGCTATGGTTATGTCTATGGCCATGGCTATGGCTATGTCTATGGCTATGGCTATGGCTATGTCTGTCTATGGCTATGGCTATGGCTATGACTATGGCTATGGCTATGGCTCTGTCTATGGCTATGGCTATGGCTATGTCTAGGTCTATGTCTTTGGCTATGGCTATGGCTATTTCTATGGTTATGGCTATGGCTATGACTATGGCTTGTAATATCTATGTATATGGCTATGGCTATGTGTATGGCTATGGCAATGGATATTACAATGGTTATGTCTATGTGTATGGCTATGGCTATGGCTATATCTGTCTATGGCTATGGCTATGGCTATGTCTAAAGCTATGGCTATGGCTATGGTTATGTCTAAGACTATGGCTATGGCTATGTCTCTGTCTATGTCTATGGATATGGCTATGTCTATGGCTATGGCTATGGCTATGTCTGTCTCTGGCTATGGCTATGGCTATGACTATGGCTATGGCTATGGCTATGTCTATGGCTATGACTATGGCTATGTCTAGGGCTGTGGCTATGGTAAAGGCTATGGCTATGTCTATGTCTATTTTTATGGCTATGTCTATGGCTATTTCTTTGGCTATGTATATGGCTATTGCTATGGCTACGGCTATGGCTATGTCTATGGCTATGGCTATGTCTATGTATATAGCTATGGCTATGTCTATGTCTATGTCTAAGGCTATGGCTATGTGTATGGCTATGGCTAAGTCTATGGCTATGGCTGTCTATGGCTATGGCTGTGTCTCTGGCTAGGGCTATGGCTATGTCTATGGGAATGGCTATCTATGTCTATGGCTGTTGCTATGGCTTTGTCTATGGCTATGGCTATGGCAATGGCAATGGCAATGGCAATGGCAATGGCAATGGCAATGGCTATGGCTATGTCTATGTCTATGGCTATGGCTATGTCTGTCCATGGCTATGGCTATGGCAATGGTTGTCTTTTTCTATGGCTACGGCTATGGCTACATCTATGGATAGGGCTACGGCTACAGCTATGGCTATGGCTATGGCTATGACAATGTCTAGACCTATGGCTATGGCTATGTTTATGTCTATGGCTATGGCTATGTCTATAGCTATGTAATCCATGGCTATGGCTATGTCTATAGCTATGTAATCCATGGCTATGGGTATGGCTTTGTCTATATCTATGTCTCTGTCCATGGCTGTGGCTGTGTCTATGTCTATGTCTACGGCTACAGCTACGACTACGTGTATGACTACGGCTACAACTATGTCTATAGCTATGGCTATGGCTATGTCTATGGCTATGGCTATGGCCATGTCTATGGCTATGGGTATGGCTATATATATGTCTATGTCTATGTCTATGGCTATGGCTATGTCCATGGCTACGGCTACAGCTACGGCTATGGCTAAAGCTACATCATATGACTATGGCTATGGCTATGGCTAAGGCTACGGCTACTGCTACATCTATAGCTATGGCTACGGCCACATCAATGGCTATGGCTATGGATATGGCTATGGCTATGTCTATTTCTACGGCTATTTCTATGGGTATGTCTATGTCTATGGCTATGGCTATGGCTATTTTTATCTCTATGGCTATGCCTATGTCTATGACTATGGCTATGGCTATGTCTATGGCTATATGACTATGGCTATGGCTATGGCTATGTCTATGTTACTGGCTATGGCTATGGCTATGTCTATGTCTAGGGCTATGGCTAAGGCTATGCCTATGGCTACGGCTACGGCTACGTTTACTTCTATGGCTATGGTAATGGCTATGTCTATGTCTATGGCTATGTTTATGTCTATGTCTATGGCTATGATTATGGCTATGTCTATGGCTATGGTTATGGCTATGTCTATGTCTCTGTCTATGGCTATGGCTCTGTCTATGGCAATGTCTATGTCTTCAGCTATGGCTATGGCTATGTCTATGTCTATGGCTATAGCTATGGCTATATCTATATCTCCAGCTATGGCTATGGCTATGGCTATGTCTATAGTCAAGGACATGTCCACGTCCATGTCTATGTCTATGGCTATGACTATGGGTATGGCTACGTCCACGTCCACATCCATGGGTACGGCTATGGCTTCGGCAAAGGCGATGGCAACGGCAATGGCGACGGCTACTGCTACGGCTACATCTATGGCAACGGCTTCGTCTTTGTCTATGTCTATGTCTATGGCTATGGCTATGCCTCTGGCTATGTCTATGTTTATCGGTATGGCTATGGCTATGTCTATGTTTGGTTATGGCTATGGCTATGGCTATGTCTTATTCTATGTCTATGTCTATGTCTATGTCTATGGCTATGGCTATGTCTATGTCTATGTCTGGCTATGTCTATGTCTATGGCTATGGCTATGTCTATGTCTCTGTCTGGCTATGTCTATGTCTATGGCAATGGCTATGTCTATGTCTATGGCTCTGGCTATGGCTATGGCTATGTCTATGTGTATGCCTATGGATATGTCTATGTCTGGCTATGGCTACTGCTATGACTATGTCTATGTCTAAATCTATGGCTATGTCTATGGCTATGCCTATGTCTATGGCTATGGCTATGTCTATGTCTATAGCTATGACTCTAGCTATGTCTGGCTATGGCTATGTCTATCTCTATGTCTATGTCTATGTCTATGTCTATATCTATATCTGGCTATGGCTATGGCTAAGGCTATGTCTATGTCTATGGCTATGGCTAAGGCTAAAGCTACAGTAATGACTAACTTTACAGCTATATCTATGGCTATGGCTATGGCTATTTCTATGGCTATGGCTATGGCTATGGCTATGACTATGGCTATGGCTATGTCTATATTTATTGCTATATGACTATGGCTAGGGCTATGGCTATGTTTATGGCTATGGCTATGATTATATCTATGGCTATTGCTATGGCTAAGGTTATGTCTATTGCTCTGTCTATGGCTAAGGCTATGTCTATGGCTATGGCTAAGGCTATAGCTTTGTCTATGGCTCTGGCTATGGCAACGGCAATGGCAATGGCAATGGTTTTGGCTATGTCTATGTCTATGGCTATGTCTGTCTATGGCTATGGCTATGGCTATGGCTATGTCTATGGCTATTGCTATGGCTCTGGCTATGGTCATGTCTAAGTGTAGGGCTACAGCTCTGGCTATAGGTATTGCTATGGCTATGGCTATATCTGTCTATGGTTATGGCTATGATTATGGCTATGGCTATGGCTATGGCTACGGCTATGGATAGGGCTACAGCTATGTCTATGGCTAAGGCTATGGATATGGCTACAGCTATGGCTATATCTATGTCTATGTCTAGGGCTAAGACTATGGCTATGGCTATGGCTATATGCATGTCTATGGCTATGGCTATGGCTATGTTCATGGCTATGGCTATTGCTATGGCTATGGCTGTCTATATCTATGTCTATGGCTGTCTATTGCTATGACTATGTCTATGTCTGTGTCCGTGGCTATGGCTATGGCTATGGCTATGGCTATGTTTATGTCCATATCTATGTCTATATCTATGGCTATGTCTATGTCTAAGTAGGGCTATGACTATGGCTATGTCTATGTCTACGTCTATAGCTATGTCTATGTCTATGGCTATGGCTATGTCTAAGTCTATGGCTATGTCTATGGATATTTCTATATCTATAATTCTGTCTCTGGTTCTGGCTCTGGCTCTGGCTATGTCTATGGCTATGTCTATGTGACTATGGCTATGGCTATGTGGCTATGACTTTGGCTATGGCTATGGCTGTAGCTATGGATATGGCTATGTCTACTGCTACTGCTATGGCTACGGCTATGGCTATAACTACGGCTACGGCTATGGCTATGGCTACGTCTTTGGCTATGGCTATGGCTCTGGCTATGTCTATGGCTATGGCTATGGCTATGTCTATGTCTATGACTATGGCTATGTCTACGGCTAATTCTACGGCTACGGCAACAGCTACAAGTACGTCTATGGCTATGGCTATGGCTCTGTCTATGGTTCTGGCTATGGCTATGGCCATGTTTATGGCTATGGCTATGTCTATATATATGGCTATTGCTATGGCTATGTTTATGTCTATGGGTATGGCTATGGCTATGGCTATGACTATATCTATGTCTATGGGTATGGCTATGGCTATGTCTATGTCTGGCTATGGCTATGTCTATGTCTATGTCTATGGCTATGGCTATGGCTATGTCCATGGCTATGGCTATGGCTATGTCTATGTCTGGCTATGGCTATGTCTATGTCTATGTCTATGGCTATGGCTATGGCTATGTCTATGTCTATGGCTATGGCTATGGCTATGTCCATGTATATGGCTCTGGCTATGGCTATGGCTATGTCTATGTCTGGCTATGGCTATGGCTATGGCTATGTCAATGTCTCTCTATCGCTTTGGCTATGGATATGGCTATGTATATGGCTATGGCTATGGCTATGTGTATATCTATGTCTATGGCTACGACAATAGCTATGGCTATGGCTATGGCTATGGCTTTGGCTATATCTATGTCTATCTTAATGTCTATGTCTATGTCTATGGCTATGGCTATGTCTATGTCTGGCTAAGGCTATGGCTATGGCTATGACTACGACTAAGGCTATGGCTACAGCTATATCTATGGCTATGGCTAAGGCTATGGCTACGGCTACATCTATGGCTACAGCTACGGCTATGGCTAGGGCTACAGCTATGTCTCTGGCTAAGGCTATGGATATGGCTATGGCTATGGCTATATCTATGTCTATGTCTATGTCTATGGCTAAGGCTATGGCTATGGCTATATGCATATCTATGGCTATGGATATGGCTATGGCTCTGTCTATGTCTATGGCTATGGCTATGGCTATGGCTATGTTCATGGCTATGGCTATTGCTCTGGCTATGGCTGTCTATATCTATGTCTATGGCTGTCTATGGCTATGACTATGTCTATGTCGGTGTCCATGGCTATGGCTACGTTTATGTATATATCTATGTCTATATATAGGGTTATGTCTATGTCTATGTCTAAGTAGGGCTATGGTTATGGCTATGTCTATGTCTATGTCTATGTCTATGGCTATGACTATGGCTATGTCTAGTTCTATGTTCATGGCTATGGCTATTTCTATAATTATGGCTATGGCTTGTAATATCTATGTCTATGGCTATGGCTCTGGCTATGGCTATGTCTATGTCTATGGCTATGGCAATGGCAAAGGCAATGGCAATGGTTATGTCTATATGTATGGCTATGGCTATGGCTATATCTGACTATGGCTATGGGTATGTCTATGGCTATGGCTATGGCTATGGCTATGGCTATGGCTATGTCTATGGCTATGGCTATGGCTATGTCTGTCTATGGCTATGGCTATGGCTATGACTATGGCTATGGCTATGGCTCTGTCTATGGCTATGGCTATGGCTATGTTTAGGTCTATGTCTTTGGCTATGGCTATGGCTATTTCTATGATTATGGCTATGGCTATGACTATGGCTTGTAATATCTATGTATATGGCTATGGCTATGTGTATGGCTATGGCAATGGCAATGGCAATGGTTATGTCTATGTGTATGGCTATGGCTATGGCTATATCTGTCTATGGCTATGGCTATGGCTATGGCTATATCTAAAGCTATGGCTATGGCTATGGTTATGTCTAAGACTATGGCTATGGCTATGTCTCTCTCTATGTCTATGGATATGGTTATGTCTATGGCTATGGCTATGGCTATGTCTGTCTCTGGCTATGGCTATGGCTATGACTATGGCTATGGCTATGGCTATGGCTATGTCTATGGCTATGACTATGGCTATGTCTAGGGCTGTGGCTATGGTAAAGGCTATGGCTATGTCTATGTCTATTTATATGGCTATGTCTATGGCTATTTCTTTGGCTATGTATATGGCTATTGCTATGGCTACGGCTATGGCTATGTCTATGGCTATGGCTATGTCTATGTATATAGCTATGGCTATGTCTATGTCTATGTCTAAGGCTAATACTAGGTGTATGGCTATGGCTAAGTCTATGGCTATGGCTGTCTATGGCTATGGCTGTGTCTCTGGCTAGGGCTATGGCTATGTCTATGGGAATGGCTATCTATGTCTATGGCTGTTGCTATGGCTTTGTCTATGGCTATGGCAATGGCAATGGCAATGGCAATGGCTATGGCTATGTCTATGTCAATGGCTATGGCTATGTCTGTCCATGGCTATGGCTATGGCAATGGCTGTCTTTTTCTATGGCTACGGCTATGGCTACGTCTATGGATAGGGCTACGGCTACAGCTATGGCTATGGCTATGGCTATGACAATGTCTAGAGCTAAGGCTATGGCTATGTTTATGTCTATGGCTATGGCTATGTCTATAGCTATGTAATCCATGGCTATGGCTATGGCTTTGTCTATATCTATGTCTCTGTCCATGGCTGTGGCTGTGTCTATGTCTATGTCTACGGCTACAGCTACGACTACGTGTATGACTACGGCTACAACTATGTCTATAGCTATGGCTATGGCTATGTCTATGGCTATGGCTATGGCCATGTCTATGGCTATGGGTATGGCTATATATTTGTCTATGTCTATGTCTATGGCTATGGCTATGTCCATGGCTACGGCTACAGCTACGGCTATGGCTAAAGCTACATCATATGACTATGGCTATGGCTATGGCTAAGGCTACGGCTACTGCTACATCTATGGCTATGGCTATGGCCACATCAATGGCTATGGCTATGGCTATGGCTATGGCTATGTCTATTTCTACGGCTATTTCTATGGGTATGTCTATGTCTATGGCTATGGCTATGGCTACTTTTATCTCTATGGCTATGCTTATGTCTATGACTATGGCTATGGCTATGTCTATGGCTATATGACTATGGCTATGGCTATGGCTATGTCTATGTTACTGGCTATGGCTATGGCTATGTCTATGTCTAGGGCTATGGCTAAGGCTATGCCTATGGCTACGGCTACGGCTACTTTTACGTCTATGGCTATGGTAATGGCTATGTCTATGTCTATGGCTATGTTTATGTCTATGTCTATGGCTATGATTATGGCTATGTCTATGGCTATGGCTATGGCTATGTCTATGTCTATGTCTATGGCTATGGCTCTGTCTATGGCAATGTCTATGTCTTCAGCTATGGCTATGGCTATGTCTATGTCTATGGCTATAGCTATGGCTATGTCTATATCTCCAGCTATGGCTATGGGTATGGCTATGTCTATAGTCAAGGACATGTCCACGTCCATGTCTATGTCCATGGCTATGACTATGGGTATGGCTACGTCCACGTCCACATCCATGGGTATGGCTATGGCTTCGGCAAAGGCGATGGCAACGGCAATGGCGACGGCTACTGCTACGGCTACATCTATGGCAACGGCTTCGTCTTTGTCTATGTCTATGTCTATGGCTATGGCTATGCCTCTGGCTATGTCTATGTTTATCGGTATGGCTATGGCTATGTCTATGTTTGGTTATGGCTATGGCTATGGCTATGTCTTATTCTATGTCTATGTCTATGTCTATGGCTATGGCTATGTCTATGTCTATGTCTGGCTATGTCTATGTCTATGGCAATGGCTATGTCTATGTCTATGGCTCTGGCTATGGCTATGGCTATGTCTATGTGTATGCCTATGGATATGTCTATGTCTGGCTATGGCTATGGCTATGACTATGTCTATGTCTAAATCTATGGCTATGTCTATGGCTATGCCTATGTCTATGGCTATGGCTATGTCTTTGTCTATGGCTTTGACTCTGGCTATGTCTGGCTATGGCTATGTCTATCTCTATGTCTATGTCTATGTCTATGTCTATATCTATGTATGGCTATGGCTATGGCTAAGGCTATGTCTATGTCTATGGCTATGGCTATGGCTAAGGCTAAAGCTACAGTAATGACTAACTTTACAGCTATATCTATGGCTTAGCTATGGCTATTTCTATGGCTATGGCTATGGCTATGGCTATGACTATGGCTATGGCTATGTCTATATTTATTGCTATATGACTATGGCTAGGGCTATGGCTCTGTCTATGTCTCTGGCTATGGCTATGGCTATGTCTATGTTTATGGCTATGGCTACGGCTACGGCTATGGCTACTGCTACGGCTACAGCTACATCTACGTCCATGGCTATGGTAATGGCTATGTCTATGTCTATGGCTATAGCTATGGCTATGGCTATGTCTCTGTCTATGGCTACGGCTACGAATATGGCTAAGGCTACGGCTACGGCTACGTCTACGTCTATGGCTATGGTAATGGCTATGTCTATGTCTAAGACTATGGCTATGGCTATGGCTATGGGCATGGCTATGGCTATACCTATGGCTACGTCTATGTCGAGAGACAATAAAGGCCAGACTTCGCTCCAAAAGACAAATAAGGCCGGACTTTGCTCCGTAAGGCAAAAAAGGCAGGACTTCGCCCCGAAAGGCAAAAACGGCCGGACTTCGCTCCTATAGACAAAAAAGACCGGAATTCGCTTTGAAAAACAAAAAAGGCCGGACTTCGCTTCGATAGGCAAAAATGGCCGGACTTTGCTCCATAGGCAAAAAAGGCCGGATTTTGCTCCGAGAGACAAAAAAGGATGGACTTCGCTCCAAGAGATTAAAAAGGCCGGACTTGGCTAAGAGAGACAAAAAAGGCCGAACTTTGCTCCGAAAGGCAAAAAAGGCCGGACTTCGCTCCGAGACAAAAATGGCCGGACTTAGATACGGGAGAGAAAAAAGGTCGGACTTCGCTCCAACAGACAAAAAAGGCTGGACTTCACTCTGAGAGACGAAAAAGGCC
The DNA here is from genome assembly GCF_036898095.1 of Palaemon carinicauda. NCBI lineage: Eukaryota > Metazoa > Arthropoda > Malacostraca > Decapoda > Palaemonidae > Palaemon > Palaemon carinicauda. Next base: position 111,433,208 of record NC_090741.1, read on the forward strand.
GGACTTCGCTCCGAAAAAAAAAAGGCCGGACTTCACTCCGAAACGCAAAAAAGGCCGGACTTCGCGCTGAAAGACAAAAAAGGCCGGACTTCGCGTCGAGAGACAAAAAAGGGCGAACTTCGCTCCGAAAGGCAAAAAAGGCTGGAATTCGCTCTGAGAGACAAATAAGGCCGGACTTCGCTCCGAGAGACAAAAAAGGCCAGACTTCGCCCGAGAGACAAAATAGGCAGGACTGCGCTCCAAAAGGCAAAAAAGGCCGGACTTCGCTCAGAAAGGCAAAGAAGGCTGGACTTCGCTCCGAAAGACAAAAAAGGTCGGACTTCGCTCCGAAAGAAAAAAATGGCCGGACTTCGCTCCGAAAGACCAAAAAGGCCGGACTTTGCTCCGAAAGACAAAAAAGGTTGGACTTCGCTCCAAAAGACAAAAAAGGCCAGACTTCGCTCCGAAAGATCAAAAAGGCCGGACATCGCTTCGAGAGAAAAAAAAGGCCAGACTTCGATCCGAGAGACCAAAAAGGACGGACTTCGTTCCGTGAGACAAAAAACGCCGGACTTCGCTCCGAAACGCAAAAAAGGCTGGACTTTGCTCCGAAAGGCAAATAAGGCCAGACTTCGCATCCAAAGACAAAAAAGGCCGGACTTCGCTCTGCAAGGCAAAAAAGGCCGGACTTTGCTCCAAAAGGCAAAAAAGGCCGGACTTCGCTTCTAAAGGCAAAAAAGGCCGGACTTCGCTTCTAAAGGCAAAAAAGGCCGGACTTCGCTCCGGAGAACAAGTAAGGCCGCTCTTCGCTCCAAAAGGCAAAAAAGGCCGCTCTTCGCTCTGAAAAGCGAAAAAGGCCGGAATTTGCTCCGAAAGTCAAATAAGGCCAGAATTCGTTCTGAAAAGCAAAAAAGGACAGAATTTGCTCCGAGAGACAAAAAAGGCCGGACTTCGCTCCGGGCGACAAAAAAGGCCAGACTTCGCTCCAAGAGAAAATAGGCCAGACTTCGCTCCGAGAGACAAAAAGGGCCGGACTTCACTTGGAGAGGCAAATAAGGCCGGACTTCACTCCGAAAGGCAAAAAAGGCCGGACTTCGCTCCGAGAGACAAAAAAGGCCGGACTTCGCTCCGAGAGACAAAAAAGGCCGGACTTTGCTCCGAAAGGCAAAAAAGGCTGGACTTTGCTCCGAAAGGCAAAAAAGGCCAGATTTCGCTACGAGAGACAAAAAAGGCCGGACTTCGCTCCAAGAGACATAAAAGGCTGAACTTCGCCCCGAAAGACAAAAAAGGCCGGACTTCGCTCCGAAAGGCAAAAAAGGCCGGAATTCGCTCCGACAGACGAAAAAGGCCGGACTTCGCTCCGAGAGACATAAAAGGCCGGACTTCGTTTCGAGAGAAAAAAAGGCCATACTTCGCTCCGAGAGACTAAAAAAGGCTGGACTTCGTTCCGAGAGACAAAAAGGCCGGATTTCGCTCCGAAAGACAAATAAGGCCGCTCTTCGCTCCAAAAGGCAAAAAAGTCTGGACTTTGCTCCGAAAACCAAAAAATGCCGGAATTTGCTCCGAAAGACAAAAAAGGCCGGACTTCGCTCCGCAAGGCATAAAAGCCGGACTTCGCTCCGAAAGGCGAAAAAGGCCGGACTTCCCTCCGAAAGGCAAAAAAGGCCGGACTTCGCTCCAAGAGACATAAAAGGCCGAAATGTCTATGACTATGGATATGGCTATGTCTACGGCTACTGCTATGGCTATGGCTACATGTACGTCTATGGCTCTGGCTATGGCTCTGTCTATGGCTATGGCTATGGCTATGTTTATGGCTATGGCTATGATTATATATATGGCTATTGCTATGGCTAAGGTTATGTCTATTGCTATGTCTATGGCTAAGGCTATGTCTATGGCTATGGCTAAGGCTATGGCTTTGTCTATGGCTATGGCTATGGCAATGGCAATGGCAATGGCTATGGCTATGGCTATGTCTATGTCTATGGCTATGTCTGTCTATGGCTATGGCTATGGCTATGGCTATGTCTATGGCTATTGCTATGGCTATGGCTATGGTCATGTCTAAGTGTAGGGCTATGGCTCTGGCTATGGGTATTGCTATGGCTATGGCTATATTTGTCTATGGCTATGGCTATGGTTATGGCTATGGCTATGGCTATGGCTATATCTATGGCTATGGCCATGGCTAAGGCTATGGATATGTCTATGTCTATGTCTATGGTTCTGGCTATGGCTATTGCTATTTTTATGGCTATGGCTATGTCTATGTCTATGTCTATGGCTATGGCTTTGTCTATATATATGGCTATGGCTATGTCTATGTCATTGGCTATGGCTATGACTTTGTCTATGTCTATGGCTATGGCAATGTCTATGGCAATGTCTATGTCAATGGCTATGGCTATGGCTTTGGGTATAGCTATGGCTTTCTATATCTATGTCTATGGCTATGGCTTTCTATATCTATGTCTATGGCTATGGCTATGGCTATGGCTATGGCAAGGTCTATGGCTATGGCTATGGCTATGGCAAGGTCTATGGCTATGGCTAAAGGCTATGTATACCCTGGCTATTGCTATGGCTATGTCTATGGCTATGTCTATGTGTATGTCTATGGTTATGGCTATGGCTATGTCTATGGGTATGTCTATGGCTATGGTTATGTCTTTGTCTATGTCTATGGCTTTGCTTTGGCTATGGCTATGGCTATGACTATGGCAATGTCTATGGCTATGGCTATGTCTATGTGTATGGCTATGGTTATGGCTCTATATACCATGGCTATGTATATATCTATGTCTATGTCAATGGCTGTTGCTATGTCTATGTCTATGGCTCTGGCTATGGCTATGGCTAAGGCTATGACTACATCTATGTCTAAATCTATGGCTATGTCTATGACTATGTCTATGTCTATGGCTATGGCTATGTCTATGTCTATGGCTATGGCTCTGGCTATGTCTGGCTATGGCTATGGCTATGGCTATCTCTATGTCTATGTCTATGTCTATATCTATGTCTGGCTACGGCTATGGCTAAGGCTATGTCTATGGCTATGGCTATGGCTATGGCTACAGCTACGGCCATGGCTAACTTTATGGCTATATATATGATTATGGCTAGGGCTAGGGCTACTGCTACGGCTACGGCTATGGCTACAGCTATGGTTATATCTATGGCTATGGCTATGGCTATGGCTATGTCTATGTCTATGGCTAAGGCTATGGCTAAGGCTATGGCTAAGGCTATGGCTATGTTCATGTCTATGGCTATATCTATGTCTATGTCTATGTCTATGGCTATAGCTATGGCCATGGCTATGTTCATGTCTATGGCTAAGGCTATGGCTATGTCTATGACAAAGTCTATATCAATAGGCTATGGCTATGGCTATGTCTATGGCAATGTCTATGTCAATGGCTATGGCTATGGCTTTGGCTATGGCTATGGCTTTCTATAATTATGTCTATGGTTATGGCTATGGCTAAGGCAATGTCTATGGCTCTGGCTATGGCTATGGCTAAGTATACCTTGGCTATTGCTATGGATATGTCTCTGGCTCTGGCTCTGTCTATGGTTTTGGCTATGGCTATGTCTTAGGGTATGTCTATGCCTGTGGTTATGTCTATGTCTATGTCTATGGCTTTGGCTTTGGCTATGGCTATGTCTATGTCTATGTCTATGGCTAAGGCTATGTCTATGGGTATGGCTTTGACTATGGCTATGGCTATGATTCTGGCTATGGCTATGGCTATGGCTATGTCTATGTCTATGCCATGGGATATGTCTCTGTATGGCTATGTCTATGTCTATGGCTATGTCTATGGCTATGGCTCTGGCTATGTCTGGCTATGGCTATGGCAATGGCTAGGGCTATCTTTATGTCTAGGTCTATGTCTATATCTATGTCTGGCTATGACTATGGCTAAGGCTATGTCTACGGCTATGGCTATGGCTATGGCTACAGCTACGGTCATGGCTAAGTTTATGGCTATATCTCTGGCTATGGCTATGGCTAGGGCTACGTCTACAGCTACGGCCACAGCTCTGGCTAGAGCTATGGCTATGTCATTGGCTATGGCTATGGATATGGCTATGGCTATGTGTATGTCGATGTCTATGGCTAAGGCTATGGCTAAAGCTATGTCTATGGCTATATCTATGTCTATGTCTATGGCTATTGGTATAGCTATGTTTATGTCTATGGCTATGTCTTTGTCTATGTCTATGGCTATAGGTATGGCCATGGCTATGTTCATGTCTATGGCTATGGCTATGGCTATATCTATGGCAATGTCTATGTCAATGGCTATGGCTATGTCTATGGCAATGTCTATGTCAATGGCTATGGCTATGGCTTTGGCTATGACTATGGCTTTGGCTATGGCTATGGCTTTCTACGTCTAAGTCTAAAGCTATAGCTAAGGCTATGGCAATGTCTATGGCCATGGCTATGGGTATGTCTATGGCTATGGCCAATTCTATGTATATAGCCCTGGCTATGGCTATGGCTATGTCTATGTCTATGGATATGGCTATGGCTATGGACATATCTATGTCTGGCTATGGCTACAGCTATGGCTATGTCAATGTCTGTCTATGGCTATGGCTATGGATATCGCTATATCTATGACTATGTCTATGTCTAAATCTTTGGCTATGTCTATGTCTATGGCTGTCTATGGCTCTGGCTATGTTTTTGTCTATGTCTATGGCTATGGTTATAGTTATGGCTATGTCTAGCTATGGCTATGGCTATGGCTAAATCTCTGTCTATGTCAATGTCTATGTCTATGTCTGGCTATGGCTATGGCTATGGCTCTGACTACGACTAAGGCTACAGCTACGGCTATATCTATGGCTATGGCTATGGCTATGGCTACGGCTACGGCTACAGCTACGGCTATGGCTAGAGCTACAGCTATGTCTATGGCTAAAGCTATGGATATGGCTACGGCTATGGCTATATCTATGTCTATGTCTATGGCTAATGCTATGGCTATGGCTATGGCTATGTGCATGTCTATGGCTAGGGCTATGGCTATGGGTATGGATATGTCTACGGCTAATGCTATGGCTATGGCTATAGCTACAACTACTGAAACGGCTATGGCTATGGCAACGTCTATGGCTATGGCTATGGCTATGGCTCTGGCTATGTCTATACCTATATCTATGGCTATGGCTATGGCTTATGGCTATGTCTTCGTCTATGGCTCTGGCTATGGCTATGGCTATGGCACTGGCTATGGCTATGGCTCTGGCTATGTCTGTGGCTATGGCTATGGCTCTGTCTATGTCTATGACTATGGTTATGGCTATGTCTACGGCTACTGCTACAGCTATAGCTACATGTAGGTCTAAGGCTATGGATATGACTCTGTCTATGGCTATGGCTATGGCTATGTTTATGGCTATGGCTATGTCTATATCTATGGCTATTGCTATGGCTAAGGTTATGTCTATTGCTATGTCTATGGCTAAGGCTATGTCTATGGCTCTGGCTAAGGCTATGGCTTTGTCTATGGCTATGGCTATGGCAATGGCAATGGCAATGGCTATGGCTATGTCTATGCCTATGGCTATATCTGTCTATGGCTATGGCTATGGCTATGGCTATGTCTATGGCTATTGCTATGGCTATGGCTATGGCTATGGTCATGTCTAAGTCTAGGGCTATGGCTCTGGCTATGGGGATTGCTATGGCTATGGCTATATCTGTCTATTGCTAAGGGTATCGTTATGGCTATGGCTATGGCTATATCTATAGCTAGGGCCATGGCTAAGGCTCTGGCTCAGTCAATGTCTATGTCTATGGTTCTGGCTATGGCTATGGCTTTGTTTATAACTATGGCTACGTCTATGTCTATGTCTATGGCTATGGCTATGTCTATATAAATGGCTATGGCTATGTCTATGTCATTGGCTACGGCTATGACTATGTTTATGTCTAAGTCTATGGCTATGGCTATGTCTAATGCTATGACTATGGCTATGTCTATGCCCCTGTCTATATCTATGCCTATGGCTATGGCTATGGCTCTGTCTATATCTATGTCTATGTCTATGGCTATGGCTATTGATGCTATGGCTATGGCTATGGATGCTATGGCTATGGCTATGGCTATGTCTATGTCATCGGCTATGGCTACGACTATGTCTATGTCTAAGTATATGGCTATGGCTATGTCTAATGCTATGACTATGGCTATGGCTATGCCTCTGTCTATATCTATGCCTATGGCTTTGGCTATGGCTCTGTCTATATCTATGTCTATGTATATGTCTATGGCTATGGCTCTGTCTATGGATATATCTATGGCTATGGCTATGTCTATGTCTTCAGGTATGGCTATGGCTATAGCTATGTCTATATCTATGTCTGTCTATGGCTATAGCTATGGCTATGTCTATGCTTATGGCTATGGCTATGGCTATGGTTATGGCTATGGCTATGTCTACGTCTATAGCCATGGCCATATCCACGTTCACGTCCACGTCCACGGCTACGGCTACGTCGATGGGGATGTCGACGGAAACGGCGACAGCTACGGCTACGGCTATGGCTAACGCTACGTCTATGGCTATGTCTTTGGCTATGTCTATGTCTATGTCTATGGTTATGGCTATGACTATGTCTATGTCTATGGGTATGGCTATGGCTATGTCTGTCTGGCTATGGCTATGTGTTAGTCTATGTCTATATCTATGTTTATTGCTATGACTATGTCTCTGTCTGGCTATGGCTATGTCTATGTCTATGTCTATGGTTATGGCTCTGGCTATGTCTATGTCTATGGGTATGGCTATGTCTATGTATATGGCTCTGACTATGGCTATGGCTATGTCTATGGCTATGGCTATGGCTCTGGAACTATCTATGTCAGGCTATGGCTATGGCTAGGGCTATGGCTATGTCAATGTATGTCTATGGCTATGGCTATTGATATGGGTATGTCTATGACTATGTGTATGTCTAAATCTTTGGCTATGTCTATGTCTATGGCTATGTATATGGCTATGGCTATGTGTATGTCTATGTTTATGGCTATGGCTATAGCTATGGCTATGGCTATGGCTATGGCTATGGATATATTTATGGCTATGTCAATGTCTAAGTCTATGTCTCTAGCTATGGCTATGTCAATGTCTGGATAAGGCTATGGCTAAGGCTATGACTGCGACTAAAGGTATGGCTATGGCTATATCTAAGGCTATGGCTATGGCTATTGCTATGGCTACGGCTATGGCTACAGCTAGGGCTATGGCTAGGGCTACAGCTATGTCTATGGCAAAGGCTATGGACATGGCTACGGCTAAGGCTATATCTATGTCCATGTCTATGGCTAAGGCTATGGCTATGGCTATGTGCATGTCTAGGGCTTTGGCTATGGCTATGACTCTGTCTAAGTCTATGGCTATGGCTATGGCTATGGCTCTGTTCATGGCTATGGCTATTGCTCTGGCTATGGCTGTCTATATCTATGTCTTTGGCTGTCTAGGGCTATGACTATGTCTATGTTCATGGCTACGGCTACGGCTATGGCTACGGCTACGTCTATGGCTATGGCTATGGCTATGTCTATGTCTATGTCTATGGTTATGGCTATGACTATATCTATGGCTATGGCTATGGCTATGGCTATGTCTTTGGCAATGGCAATGGCAATGGTTATGTCTATGTGTATGGCTATGGCTATGGCTATATCTGTCTATGGCTATGGCTATGGCTATGGCTATGGTTATGTCTATGACTATGGCTATGGCTCTGTCTCTGTCTATGTCTATGGATATGGCTATGTCTATGGCTATGGCTATGGCTATGTCTCTCTATGGCTATAGCTATGGCTATGACTATGGCTATGGCTATGGCTATGTCTATGGCTATGGCTATGGCTATGTCTAGGGCTGTGGTTATGGCAAAGGCTATGGCTATGTCTATGTCTATTTCTATGGCTATGTCTATGGCTATGGCTATGGCTATGTATATGGCTATTGCTATGGCTATGGCTATGTCTATGGCTATGGCTATGTCTATGTGTATAGCTATGGCTATGTCTATGTCTATGTTTATGGCTATGGCTATGTGTATGGCTATGGCTAACTCTATGGCTATAGCTGTTTATGGCTATGGCTGTGTTTATGGCTATGGCTATGGCTATGTCTATAGCTATGGCTAGCTATGTCTATGGCTATGACTATTGCTTTGTCTATGGCTATGGCTATGGCAATGGCAATGGCAATGGCAATGGCTCTGACTATGTCTATGTCTATGGCTATGGCTATATCTGGCCATGGCTATGGCTATGGCTATATCTGTCCATGGCTATGGCTATGGCAATGGCTATGTCTTTTTCTACGGCTACGGCTATGTCTACGTCTATGGATATGGCTACGGCTACAGCCATGGCTATGGCTATGGCTAAGACAATATCTAGAGCTAAGGCTATGGCTATGTTTATGTCTAGGGCTATGGCTATGTCTATAGGTATGTAAACCATGGATATGGCTATGGCTTTGTCTATGTCTATGTCTCTGTGTATGGCTCTGGCTATGTCTATATCTATGACTACGGCTACGGCTACGACTTCATCTATGGCTACGGCTACAGCTATGGCTATAGCTATGGCTATGGCTCTGTCTATGACTATGGCTATGGCCATGTCTATGGCTATGGCTATGGCTATATATATGTCTATGTCTATGTCTATGGCTATGGCTATGTCTTTGGCTACGGCTACAGCTACGGCTATGGCTAAAGCTACATCATATGGCTATGGCTATGGCTATGGCTATGGCTAAGACTACGGCTACTGCTACATCTATGGCTATGGCTACGGCCACATCAATGGCTATGGCTATGGCTATGGCTATGGCTATGTCTATTTCTATGGCTATTCTATGGGTATGTCTATGTCTATGGCTTTGGCTATGGTTATTTTTATTTCTATGGCTATGGCTATGTCTATGACTATGGCTATGGCTATGTCTATGGCTATGTGACAATGGCTATGGCCATGGCTATGTCTATGTCTCTGGCTATGGCTATGGCTATGTCTATGTCTATGGCTATGGCTATGGCTCTGGCTCTGGCTATGGCTATGGCTACGTCTATGTCTATGGCTATGGTAATGGCTATGTCTATGTCTACGGCTATGGGTACGACAATGGCTACTGCTATGGGTACGGCTAAGGCTACGGCTACATCTACGTCTATGGCTATGGTAATGGCTATGTCTATGTCTATGGCTATGGCTATGGCTATGGCTATGGGTATGGCTATGGCTATACCTATGACTATGTCTATGTCCATGGCTATGGCTACATCTATGACTATGGCTATGGCTACATTTCTGGCTATGTCTATGTCTATGTCTATGCCTATGGCTATGGCTTTGGCTATGGCTATGGATATGGTTATGGCTATGTCTAAGTCTATGTCTATGGCTATGGCTATGTCTATGTCTATGTCTATGACTATGGCTCTGTCTATGTCTATGGCTATGGCTATGTCTATGGCTATGGCTATGGCTATGGCTACATTTAGGGCCATGGCTATGGCTATGTCTATGGCCATGGCCATGGTCAAGTCCATGTCTATGCCTATGGCTATGACTTTGGCTATGGCTATGGCTATGGCTATGGCTATGTCTAACTCTGTCTAAGTCTATGGCTATGGTTACGGCTATGGCTACATCTATGGCTATGTCTATGTCTATGCCTATGGCTATGGCTTTGGCTATGGCTATGGCTATGGCTTTGACTATGGCTATGTCTATGTCTATGACTATGGCTATGTCTATGGCTGGGGCTATGGCTATGGCTACATTTAGGGCTATGGCTATGGCTATGTCTATGGCCATGGCCATGGCCAAGGCTAAGTCTATGCCTATGGCTATGGCTTAGGCTATGGCTCTGTCTATTGCTATGGCTATGGCTATGTCTTAGCCTATGGCTCTGGCTATGGCTATGTCTATGGCCATGGCCATGGCCAAGTCTATGTCTATGTCTATGTGTTGCCTATAGCTATGGCTATGGCTTAGGCTATGGCTCTGATATATTCATGGCTATGTCTAGGTCTATGGCAATGTCTATGTCTATGTCTATGGCTATGGATGCTATGGCTATGGATGCTATGGTTATTGCTATGGCTATGTCTATTGCTATGGCTATGTCTATTGCTATGTCTACTTATATGTCTATGGCTATGGCTAGGGCTATGGCTATGGCTCAATCTATGGCTATGGCTCTGGCTACATCTATGTCTCTGTCTGTCTATAGCTATGACTATGGCTATGTCTATGTCTATAGCGATGGCCATGGCCATGTTCATGTCTTTGTTTATATCTATGTCTATGTCTATGGCTATGGCTTTGGCAATGTCTATGGCTATAGCTATGGCTACGTCAATGGCTATGGCTATGGCTAAGGCTATGTCTATGGCTATGGCTATGACTATGGCTATAGCTCTGGCTATGTGTATGTCTATCTCTATGGCTATGGCTATAGCTCTGTCTATATCTATGGCTATGTCTATGTCTATATCTAGGTTTATGTCTATGTCTATGGCTATGTCTATGTCTATGGCTATGGCTATGGATGCTATGGCTATGGCTATAGCTATGATTATGGCTATGTCTATGGATATGGCTATGGCTATATCTATGTCTTCAGGTATGGCTAAGACTATGGCTATGGCTATGTCTATAGTCATGGACATGTCGATGTCCATGTCTATGTCTATGGCTATGGCTATGGGTATGGCTACGTCCACGTCCAAGTCCACGTCCATGGCTACGGCTATGGCTTCGGCAACGGCGATGGCAACGTCAATGGCGATGGCTACGGCTACGGCTACATCTATGGCAATGGCTTTGTCTATGTCTATGGCTATGGCTATGGCTATGCCTATGGCTATATCTATGTCTATCGGTATGGCTATGGCTATGTCTATGTTTGGTTATGGCTATGGCTATGGCTATGTCTTAGTCTATGTCTATGTCTATAGCTATGGCTATGTCTATGTCTGGCTATGTCTATGTTTATGGCAATGGCTATGTCTATGTTTATAGCTCTGGCTATGGCTATGGCTATGTCTATGTCTATGCCTATGGATATGTCTATGTCAGGCTATAGCTATGGCTATGGCTATGACTATGTATATATCTAAATCTATGGCTATGTCTATGTCTATGTCTATGGCTATGGCTATATGTATGTCTATGGCTATGGCTCTGGCTATGTCTGGCTATGGCTATGGCTATCTCTATGTCTATATCTATGTCTATATCTATGTCTGGCTATGGCTATGGCTAAGGCTATGTCTAAGTCTATGGCTATGGCTATGGCTACAGCTACGGTCATGGCTAAGTTTACGGCTATATCTATGGCTATGGCTATGGCTATATCTATGGCTATGGCTATGGCTATGTCTATCACTATGGTTATGGCTATGTCTATGTCTATGGCTATGTGACTAGGGCTATGGCTATGGCTATTTCTATGTCTCTGGCTATGGGTATGTCTATGTCTATGGCTATGGCTACGGCTACAGCTACGGCTAGGGCTACAGCTACATCTACGTCTATGGCTATGGTAATGGCTATGTCTATGTCTATGGCTATGGCTATGGATATGTCTATGTCTATGACTACGGCTACGACTATTGCTACGGCTACAGCTACGGCTACGTCTACATCTTTGGCTATGGTAATGGCTATGTCTATGTCTATGGGTATGGCTATGGCTATGGCTATACCTATGGCTATGTCTATGTCGAGAAACAAAAAAGGCCGGACTTCGCTCCGAAAGACAAAGAAGGCCGGACTTCGCTCCGTAATGCAAAAAAAGGCAGGACTTTACCACGAAAGGCAAAAAAGGCCGGACTTCGCTCCCAAACACAAAAAAGGCCGGAATTCGCTTCGAAAAACAAAAAAGGCTGGACTTCGCTTCGAAAGGCACAAATGGCCGGACTTTGCTCCATAGGCAAAAAAGGCCGGACTATGCTCCGAGAGACAAAAAAGGAGAGACTTTGCTCCAAACGGCAAAACAGGCCGGACTTCGCTCCAAGAGACGAAAAAGGCCGGACTTGGCTCCGAGAGACAAAAAAGGCCGAACTTTGCTCTGAAAGGCAAAAAAGGCCGGACTTCGCTCTGAGACAAAAAAGGCCGGACCTCGCTCCAACAGACAAAAAAGGCCGGACTTCACTCTGAAAGACAAAAAAGGCCGGACTTCGCTCCGAAAGACAAAAAAGGTCGGACTTTGCTCCGAAAGGCAAAAAAGGCCGAACTTCGCTCCGAGAGACAAAAAAGGCCGGACTTCGCTCCGAAAGACAAAAATGGCCGGACTTCCTTCCAAAAGGCAAAAAAGGCCGGACTTCGATCCGAAAGGCAAAAAAGGCCGGGCTTTACTCCAAAAGACAAAAAAGGACGGACTTCGCTCCAAGAGACAAAAAAGGCCGGACTTCGCTAAGAGCGAAAAAAAAAGGCCAGATTTCGCTCCGAGAGACAAGATAGGCGGGACTTCGCTCCGAGAGACAAAAAAGGCCGGACTTTGCTCCAAGAGACAAAAAAGGCCGGACTTCGCTCCGAAAGGCAAAAAAGGCCGAACTTCGCTCCGAGAGACAAAAAAGGCCGGACTTCGCTCCGAAAGACAAAAATGGCCGGACTTCCTTCCAAAAGGCAAAAAAGGCCGGACTTCGATCCGAAAGGCAAAAAAGGCCGGGCTTTACTCCAAAAGACAAAAAAGGACGGACTTCGCTCCGAGAGACAAAAAAGCCGGACTTCGCTAAGAGCGAAAAAAAGGCCAGATTTCGCTCCGAGAGACAAGATAGGCGGGACTTCGCTCCAAGAGACAAAAAAGGCCGGACTTTGCTCCGAGGGACAAAAAAGGCCGGACTTCGCTCCCAAAGCCAAAAAAGGCCGGACTTCGCTCCGAGAGGCAAAAATGGCCGGACTCCACTCCGAAAGACAAAAAAGGCCGGACTTCGCTCCGAAAGACAAAAAAAGTCGGACTTCGCTCCGAAAGACAAAAAAGGCCGGACTTCCCTCCGAAAGACCAAAAAGGCCGGACATGCTTCGAGAGAAAAAAAAGGCCAGACTTCGATCCGAGAGACCAAAAAGGCCAGACTTCGTTCCGAGAGACAAAAAAGGCCAGACTTCGCTCCGAAACGCAAAAAAGGCCGGACTTTACTCTGAAAGGCAAAAAAGGCCAGACTTCGCACCTAAAGGCAAAAAAGGCCGGACTTCGCTCAGAAAGGCAAAATAGGCCGGACTTTGCTCCGAAAGGCAAAAAAGGCCGGACTTCGCTTCTAAAGGCAAAAAAAGGCCGGACTTCGCTCCGGAGAACAAATAAGGCCGCTCTTCGCTCCAAAAGGCAAAAAAGGTCGGACTTCGCTCTGAAAAGCAAAAAAGGCCGGAATATGCTCCGAATGGCAAAAAAGGCCGGACTTCGCTCTGAAAAGCAAAAAAGGACGGAATTTACTCCGAGAGATTAAAAAGGCGGGACTTCGCTCCAGGCGACAAAAAAGGCCAGACTTCGCTCCGAGAGACAAAATAGGCCGGACTTCGCTCCGAGAGACAAAAAAGGCCGGACTTCACTTGGAGAGGCAAAAAAGGCCTGACTTCACTCTGAAAGGCAAAAAAGCCCGGAATTCACTCCGATAGACAAAAAAGGCCGACTTCGCTCCGAAAGGCAAAAAAGGCCGGAATTCACTCCAACAGACGAAAAAGGCCGGACTTCGCTCAGAGAGACAAAAAAGGCCGGACTTCGCTCAGAGAGGCAGAAAAGGCCAGACTTTGCTCCGAGGGACAAATAAGGCCGCTCTTCGCTCCAAGAGGCAAAAAAAGCCAGACTTCGTTCTGAAAAGCAAAAAAAAGGCCTGAATTTGCTCCGAAAGACAAAAAAGGCTGGACTTCGCTCCGAAAGACAAAAAAGCCGGACTTCGCTCCGAAAGGCGAAAAAGGCCGGACTTCCCTCAGAAAGGCAAAAAAGGGCGGACTTTGCTCCGAGAGACAAAAAAGGCTGGAATGTCTATGGCTATGGCTATGGCTATGTCTATGTCTATGACTATGGCTATGGCTATGTCTACGGCTACTGCTACGGCTATGGCTACATGTACGTCTATGGCTCTGGCTATGGCTCCGTCTATGGCTATGGCTATGACTATGTTTATGGCTATGGCTATGTCTATATCTATGGCTATTGCTATGGCTAAGGTTATGTCTATTGCTATGTCTACGGCTAAGGCTATGTCTATGGCTATGGCTGAGGCTATGGCTTTGTCTATGGCTATGGCTCAGGCAATGGCAATGGCAATGACTATGGCTATGTCTATGTCTATAGCTATATCTGTCTATTGCTATGACTATGGCTATGGCTATGTCTATGGCTATTGCTATAGCTATGGCTATGGTCATGTCTAAGTCTAGGGCTCTGGCTCTGGCTATTGGTATTGCTATGGCTATGGCTATATCTGTCTATGGCTATGACTATGGTTATGGCTATGGCTATGGCTATTGCTATATCTATGGCTATGGCCATGGCCAAGGCTATGGCTATGTATATGTCTATGTCTATGGTTCTGGCTATGGCTATGGCTATTTTTATGGCTATGGCTATGTCTATGTCTATGTCTCTGGCTATGGCTATGTCTATATATATGGCTATGGCTATGTCTATATCATTGGCTATGGCTATGACTATGTCTATGTCTATGGCTATGGCTATGTCTATGGCAATGTCTATGTCAATGGCTATGGCTATGGCTTTGGGTATGGCTATGGCTTTCTATGACTATGGCTATGGCTATGGCTATGGCTATGGCTATGGCTACCATGGCTATTGCTATGGCTATGTCTATGACTATGTCTATGTGTATGTCTATGGTTATGGCTATGGCTATGTCTATGGGTATGTCAACAGCTATGGTTATGTCTTTGTCTATGTCTAAGGCTTTGGCTTTGGCTATGGCTATGGCTATGACTATGGCAATGTCTATGGCTATGGCTATGTCTATGTCTATGGCTATGGCTATGTATACCATGGCTATGTATATATCTATGTAAATGTCTATGGCTGTTGCTATGTCTATGTCTATGGCTCTGGTTATGACTATGGCTAAGGCTATGACTACGTCTATGTCTAAATCTATGGCTATGTCTATGTCTATGTCTTTGGCTATGGATCTGGCTATGTCTGGCTATGGCTATGGCTATGGCTATCTCTATGTCTATGTCTATGTCTATATCTATGTCTGGCTATGGCTATGGCTAAGGCTATGTCTATGGCTATGGCTATGGCTATGGCTACAACTACGGTCATGGCTACCTTTTTGGCTATATCTATGGTTATGGCTATGGCTAGGGCTACTGCTATGGCTATGGCTACCGCTATGGCTATATCTATGGCTATGGCTATGGCTATGGCTATGACTATGTCTATGTCTATGGCTAAGGCTATGATTAAGGCTATGGCTATGTTTATGTCTATTGCTATATCAATGTCTATGTCTATGTCTATGCCTATAGCTATGGCCATGGCTATGTTCAAGTCTATGGCTATAGCTATGGCTATGTCTATGGCAATGTCTATGTCAATGGCTATGGCTATGTCTATGGCAATGTCTATGTCAATGGCTATGGCTATGGCTTTGGCTATGGCTATGGCTTTCTATAATTATGTCTATGGCTATGGCTATGGCTATGGCAATGTCTATGGCTGTGGCTACGGCTGAGTATACCATGGCTATTGCTATGGCTAGGTCTGTGGCTATGGCTATGTCTATGTGTATGTCTATGGTTTTGGCTATGGCTATGTCTATGGGTATGTCTATGGCTATGATTATGTCTATGTCTATGACTATGGCTTTGGCTTTGGCTATGGCTAAGGCTATGACTATGGCAATGTCTATGGCTATGGCTATGGCTAAGGCTATGTCTATGTCTATGGCTATGGCTATGGCTATGTATACCATGGCTATGTATATTTCTGTCTATGTCTATGGGTGTGGCTATGTCTATGTCTATGGCTACGGCTACTTCTATGGCTATGGCTACGGCTATGGGTACAGCTATGGC
The DNA here is from genome assembly GCF_036898095.1 of Palaemon carinicauda. Taxonomy (NCBI): domain Eukaryota; kingdom Metazoa; phylum Arthropoda; class Malacostraca; order Decapoda; family Palaemonidae; genus Palaemon; species Palaemon carinicauda. The sequence goes on from NC_090741.1 coordinate 111,449,269, forward strand.
TAAGGCTATGTCTATGGCTATGGCTATGGCCATGTCTATGGCTATGGCTATGGCTATGTTTATGTCTATAGCTATGGCTATGGCTATGTCTATGGCTACGGCTACAGCTACGGCTACGGCTACGGCTACATCATATGGCTATGGCTATGGCTACGGCTACGGGTATGGCTACAGCTAAGGCTACATATATGGCTAAGGCTATGGCAACGTCAATGGCTATGGCTATGGCTATGTCTATGGCTATGGCTATGGCTATGACTATGGCTATAGCTCTGGCTATGTGTATGTCTATGGCTATGGCTATGTCTATGGCTATGGCTATGGCTATGACTATGGCTATAGCTCTGGCTATGTGTATATATATGGCTATGGCTATGGCTAGGGCTATAGCTCTGTCTATATCTATGGCTATGTCTATGTCTATATGTAGGGCTATGTCTATGTCTAGGGCTATGGCTTTGGCTATGTGTATATCTATGGCTATGGCTATGGCTAAGGATATGTCTATGTCTATGTCTATTTCTATAGCTATGTCTATGGCTATGGCGATAGGTATGTATATGGCTAAGGCTATGTCTATGTTTGTCTATGTGTATGGCTATGGTTATGGCTATGTCTATAGCTAAGGCTATGTCTATGGCTATGGCTGTCTATGGCTATGGCTATGTCTATGGCTATGGCTGTGTCTGGCTAAGGCTATGTTTCTGACTATGGCTATGGCTATCTCTATGGTTATGGCTATGACTATGTCTATGGCTATGTCTTAGTCTATGTCTATGGCTAACACTATGTCTATGGGTATGGCTATGACTATGGCTATGGCTATGACTCTGGCTATGGCTATGGCTATGGCTATGTGTATGTCTATGCCAATGGATATGTCTATGTCTGGCTATCACTATGGCTAAGGCTATGACTACATCTTTGTCTAAATCTATTGCTATGTCTATGGCTATGTCTATGTCTATGGCTATGGCTCTGGCTATGTCTGGATATGGCTATGGCTATGGCTAGGGCTATCTCTATGTCTATGTCTACGTCTATATCTATGTCTGGCTATGGCTATGGCTAAGGCTATGTCTATGGCTATGGCTAGGGCTACGGCTACTGCTACGGATACAGCTAAGGCTAGTGCTATGGCTATGTCTATGGCTATGGCTATGGATATGGCTTTGGATATATGTATGGCTAAGGCTAGGGCTATGGCTATGTTTATGGCTATGGCTATGTCTATATCTATGGCTATTGCTATGGCTAAGGTTATGTCTATTGCTATGTCTATGGCTAAGGCTATGTCTATGGCTATGGCTAAGGCTATGACTTTGTCTATGGCTATGGCTATGGCAATGGCAATGGCAATGCCTATGGCTATGTCTATGTCTATGGCTATGTCTGTCTATGGCTATGGCTATGGCTATGGCTATGTCTCTGGCTATTGCTATGGCTAGGGCTATGGTCATGTCTAAGTCTAGGGCTATGGCTCTGGCTATGGGTATTGCTATGGCTATGGCTATATCTTTCTATGGCTATGGCTATTGTTATGGCTATGGCTATGGCTATATCTATGGCTATGGCCATGGCTAAGGCTATGGCTCTATCTATGTCTATGTCTATGATTCTGGCTATGGCAAAGGCTATGTTTATGGCTATGACTGTGTCTATGTCTATGTCTATGGCTATGGCTATGTCTATATATATGGCTATGGCTATGTCTATGTCATTGGCTATGGCTATGACTATGTCTATGTCTATGTTTATGGCTATGGCTATGTCTAATGCTATGACTATGGCTATGGCTATGGCTCTGTCTATATCTATGTCTATGTTTATTTTTATGGCTATGGCTATGGCTATGGATGCTATTGCTATGGCCATGGATGCTATTGCTATGGCTATGTCTATGTCTATATGTATGGCTCTGTCTATGGATATGGCTATGGCTATGGCTATGGCTATGTCTTCAGGTATGGCTATGGCTATGACTATGTCTATATCTATGTCTGTCTATGGTTATAACTATGACTATGTCTATGCTTATGGCTAAGGCTATGGCTATGGTTATGGCTATGGCTTTGTCTATGTCTATAGCCAAGGCCATATCCACGTTCACGTCCACGACTACGGCTACGGCTACGTCGACGGGGATGGCGACGGCAATGGCGACGGCTATGGCTACGGCTATGGCTACGGCTACGTCTATGGCTATGGCTATGGCTATGTCTATAACTATGTCTATGGTTATGGCTATGACTATGTCTATGTCTATGGGTATGGCTATGGCTATGTCTGTCTGGCTATGGCTTTGTGTTAGTCTATGTCTATGTCTATGTTTATTGCTATAACTGTCTATGTCTGGCTATGGCTATGTCTATGTCTATGTCTATGGTTATGGCTATGGCAATGTCTATGTGTATGGGTATGGCTATGTCTATGTATATGGCTCTGGCTACGGCTATGGCTATGTCTATGGCTATGGCTATGGCTATGGAACTATTTATGTCTGGCTATGGCTATGGCTATGGCTATGGCTATGTCAATGTATATCTATGGCTATGGCTATGGATATGGCTATGTCTATGACTATGTCTATGTCTAAATCTTTGGCTATGTCTATGTCTATGGCTATGTATATGGCTAAGGCTATGTGTATGTCTATATTTATTGCTATGGCTATAGCTATGGCTATGGCTATGGCTATATCTATGTCTATGTCAATGTCTAAGTCTATATCTATGGCTAGGGCTATGTCAATGTCTGGATAAGGCTATGATTAAGGCTATGACTGCGATTAAAGCTATGGCTACGGCTATGGCTATGGCTACGGCTATGGCTACAGCTACGGCTATGGCTAGGGTTACAGCTATGTCTATGGCTAAGGCTATGGATATGGCTACAGCTATGGCTATATCTATGTCCATGTCTATGGCTAAGGCTATGGCTATGGCTATGTGCATGTCTAGGGCTATGGCTATGGCTATGACTCTGTCTATGTCTATGGGTATGGCTATGGCTATGTTCATGGCTATGGCTATTGCTCTGGCCTTAGCTGTCTATATCTTTGTCTATGGCTGTCTATGGCTATGACTATGTCTATGTTCATGGCTACGGCTACGGCTATGGCTACGGTTACGTCTATGGCTAAGGCTATGGATGTGTCTATGTCTGTCTATGGCTATAGCTATGGCTAAGTCTATGCTTATGGCTAAGGCTATGGCTATGATTATGGCTATGGCTCTGTCTATGTCTATAGCCATGGCCATATCCACGTTCACGTCCACGTCCACGGCTATGGCTACGTTGACGGGGATGGCTAGGGCTATGGCTACGGCTACGTGTATGGCTATGTCTATGGCTATGTCTATGGTTATGGCTATGACTATGTCTATGTCTATGGGTATGGCTATGGCTATGTCTGTCTGGCTATGGCTATGTGTTAGTCTATGTCTATGTTTATTGTTATGACTATGTCTATGTCTGGCTATGGCTATGTCTATGTCTATGTCTATGGTTATGGCTATGGCTAGTCTAAGTCTATGGGTATGTCTATGTCCATGTATATGGCTCTGGCTATGGCTATGGCTATGTCTATGGCTATGGCTATGGCTATGGAACTATCTATGTCTGGCTTGGGCTATGGCTATGACTATGGCTATGTCAATGTATGTCTGTGGCTATGGCTATGGATATGGCTATGTCTATGACTATGTGTATGTCTAAATCTTTGGCTATGTCTATGTCTATGGCTATGTATATGGCTATGGCTATGTGTATGTCTATGTTTATGGCTATGGCTATAGCTATGGCTATGGCTATGTCTATGGCTATGGCTATATCTATGGCTATGTCAATGTCTAAGTGTATATCCATGGCTATGGCTATGTCAATATCTGGATAAGGCTATGGCTAAGGCTATGACTGTGACTAAAGCTATGGCTACGGCTATATCTAAGGCTATGGCTATGGCTATGGCAATGGCTACGGCTATGGTTACAGCTAATGCTATGGCAAGGGCTACAGCTATGTCTATGGCAAAGGCTATGGACTTGGCTACGGCTATGGCTATATTTATGTCCATGTCTATGGCTAAGGCTATGGCTATGGCTATGTGCATGTCTAGGGCTATGGATATGGCTATGACTCTGTCTAAGTCTATGGCTATGGCTATCGCTATGGCTATGTTCATGGCTATGGCTATTGCTCTGGCTATGGCTGTCTATATCTATGTCTATGGCTGTCTATTGCTATGACTATGTCTATGTTCATGGCTACGGCTATGGCTATGGCTACGTCTATGGCTATGGCTATGTCTTTGTCTATGTCTATGCCTAGGGTTATGGCTATGACTATGTCTATGGCTATGGCTATGGCTATGTCTATGGCAATGGCAATGGCAATGGTTATGTCTATGTGTATGGCTATGGCTATGGCTATGGCTATGGCTATATGTCTATGGCTATCGCTATGGCTATGGCTATGTCTAAAGCTATGGCTATGGCTATGGTTATGTCTATGACTATGGCTAAGGCTATGTCTCTGTCTATGTCTATGGATATGGCTATAATTATGGCTATGGCTATGGCTATGTCTGTCTATGGCTATGGCTATGGCTATGACTATGGCTATAGCTATGGCTATGTCTATGACTATGTCTATGGCTATGGCTATGGCTATGTCTAGGGCTGTGGCTATGGTAAAGGCTATGGCTAAGTCTATGTCTATTTCTATGGCTATGTCTATGGCTATTTCTTTGGGTATGTATATGGCTATTGCTATTGCTACGGCTATGGCTATGTCTATGGCTATGGCTATGTCTATGTATATAGCTATGGCTATGTCTATGTCTATTTCTATGGCTATGTCTATGGCTATGGCTATGGCTATGTATATGGCTTTGTCTATGGCTATGGCTATGTCTATGGCTATGGCTATGGCTATGTCTATGTGTATAGCTAGGGCTATGTCTATGTCTATGTCTATGGCTATGGCTATGTGTATGGCTATGGCTAAGTCTATGGCTATGGTTGTCTATGGCTATGGCTGTGTCTATGGCTATGGCTATGGCTATGTCTATGGCTATGGCTAACTATGTCTATGGCTATGGCTATGGCTTTGTCTATGGCTATGATATGGCTATGGCAATGGCAATGGCAATGGCTATGACTATGTATATGTCTATGGCTATGGCAATGTCTGTCCATAGCTATGGCTATGGCAGTGGCTATGTCTTTTTGTACGGCTACGGCTATGGCTACGTCTATGGATATGGCTACGGGTACAGCTATGGCTATGGCTATGGCTATGACAATGTCTAGAGCTAAGGCTATGTTTATGTCTATGGCTATGGCTATTTTTATAGGTATGTAAACCATGGCTATGGCTATGGCTTTGTCTATGTCTATGTCTTTGTCTATGGCTGTGGCTGTGTCTATGTCTATGACTACCGCTACGGCTATGACTACGTCTATGGCTACGGCTACAGCTATGGCCATAGCTATGGCTATGGCTATGTCTATGGCTATGGCTATGGCCATGTCTATGACTATGGCTATGGCTATATATATGTCTATGTCTATGTCTATGGCTATGGCTATGTCTATGGCTACGGCTACAGCTACGGCTATGGCTGAAGCTACATCATATGGCTATGGCTATGGCTATGGTTACAGCTAAGGCTACGGCTACTGCTACATCTATAGCTATGGCTATGGCCACATCAATGGCTATGGCTAAGGCTATGGCTATGTCTATTTCTATGGCTATTTCTATGGGTATATCTATGTCTATGGCTATAGCTATGGCTATTTTTATCTCTATGGCTATGGCTATGTCTATGACTATGGCTATGGCTATGTTTATGGCTATGTGACTATGGCTATGGCTATGGCTATGTCTATGTTTCTGGCTATGGCTATGACTATGGCTATGGCTATGGCTCTGGCTATGGCTCTGGCTATGGCTACGTCTATGTCTATGGCTATGGTAATGGCTATGTCTATGTCTCTGGCTATGGCTACGGCTATGTTTATGGCTACGGCTATGGCTACGGCTACGGTCACAGCTACATCTACGTTTGCGGCTATGGTAATGGCTATGTCTATGTCTATGTCTATAGCTATGGCTATGGCTATGGCTATGACTATGTCTATGTCCATGGCTATGGCTACATCTATGACTATGGCTATGGCTACATCTATGGCTATGTCTATGTCTATGTCTATGCCTTTGGCTATGGCTTTGGCTATGGCTATGGCTATGGCTATGGCTATGGTTATGGCTATGTCTAAGTCTATGTCTATGGCTATGGCTATGTCTATGTCTATGTCTATGACTATGGCTATGTCTATGTCTATGGCTTTGGCTATGTCTATGTCTACGGCTATGGCTACATTTAGGGCTATGGCTATGGCTATGTCTATGGCCATGGCCATGGCCAAGTCTATGTCTATGGCTTTGGCTATGGCTATGGCTTTGGCTATGGCTATGTCTAAGTCTATGTCTAAGTTTATGGCTATGGCTATGGCTATGGCTACATCTATGGCTATGTCTATGTCTATGCCCATGGCTATGGCTTTGGCTATGGCTATGGCTATGGCTTTGACTATGGCTATGTCTATGTCTATGACTATGGCTATGTCTATGGCTAGGGCTATGGCTATGGCTACATTTAGGGCTATGGCTATGGCTATGTCTATGGCCATGGCCATGGCCAAGTCTATGTCTATGCCTATGGCTATGGCTTAGTCTATGGCTATGCCTATGGCTATGGCTATGGCTATGTCTTAGTCTATGTCTATGGCTATGGCTATGGCTATATCCATGGCTATGGCTATAGCTATGGCTACATCTATGGCTCTGGCTATGGCTATGTCTATGGCCATGGCCATGGCCAAGTCTATGTCTATGTCTATGTCTTGCCTATGGCTATGGCTATGGCTTAGGCTATGGCTCTGTCTATATCTATGGCTATGTCTATGTCTATGGCTATAAAAATGTCTATGTCTATGGCTATGGATGCTATGGCTATTGCTATGGCTATGTCTATTGCTATGTCTACATCTATGTCTATGGCTATGGCTAGGGCTATGGCTATGGCTATGGCTCTAACTATGGCTATGGCTCTGGCTACATCTATGTCTATGTCTGTCTATGGCTATGACTATGGCTATGTCTATGTCTATAGCCATGGCCATGGCCCTGTCCATGTCTTTGTTTATATCTATTTCTATGTCTATGGCTATGGCTATGGCAATGTCTATGGCTATGGCTATGGCTTTGTCAATGGCTATGGCTATGTCTATGGCTATGGCTCTGACTATGGCTATAGCTCTGGCTATGTGTATGTCTATGTCTATGGCTATGGCTATAGCTCTGTCTATATATATGTATATGTCTATGTCTATGGCTATGTTTATGTGTATGTCTATGGCTATGTCTATGTCAATGGCTATGGCTATGGATGCTATGGCTAGGGATATGGCTATGATTATGGCTCTGTCTATGGCTATGGCTATGGCTATGTCTATGTCTATGGTTATGGCTCTGTCTATGGCTATGTCTATGTCTTCAGCTATGGCTATAGCTATGTCTATGTCTATGTCTAGGGCTATGGCTATGTCTATATCTTCAGCTATGGCTATGGCTATGGCTCTGGCTATGTCTATAGCCATGGACATGTCCTTGACCATGTCTATGTCTATGGCTATGGCTATGGGTATGGCTACGTCCACGTCCAAGTCCACGTCCAAGGCTACGGCTATGGCTTCGGCAACAGCGATGGCAACGGCAATGGCGACGGCTACGGCTACGGCTACATCTATGGCAATGGCTTTGTCTATGTCTATGTCTATGGCTATGGCTATGCCTATGGCTATGTCTATGTCTATTTGTATGGCTATGGCTATGTCTATGTTTGGTTATGGCCATGGCTATGGCTATGTCTTAGTCTATGTATTGGCGTGCTACTGTTATAAGCACACATTGAGTATGTGTTGTTTCAGATGTATGTAAATGGATAACAGAATACATCTTATTAGCCTTAAAGTATTTACTCTATAAAAACAACAGAGTTAAACATCTCCATCACTGGAGGAAGCTGGGTTGGTCAGATGACCAATTCTGGTGAAGTATAGATATGAACTGACTAACTTATCGATATCACAGATATCGTATGCTTAGTTTACATTAGACTCGTCACAAACTCGGAAGACACCTGCATCCGGTGACGTCACAAACTTTCACACGCTGAGACAATGTGTTGACGTTTAAGAAGAATGTCATATTGTCGAGGTTTGCATTGTATGTCCTGTTTATGATTTGAATGACTACAGCAAGTCCCACGGCTAGCTCCTTCAACCAACATGACATATTACGTCATGTGTTTTAAACATGTAATATTAACTATTCTAACTATTACATAAGCTCGGCCAGCTATCTCAATTTTTTCACAAAAATTTAACAACAAGCCAAAACATGGTTACTAGGTGTGACTGGACATACGTATTATTCTTTGTTTAACTTTAGCCATAATCAACCGAGGACGAATGTCCAAATAGGCACATTAAAAAATAATAACAATAATGCATATAAAAAAGATATTACCAAATCAAAAAGAAAAATGCATGATAAAACAAAGATCATATATATGGTACATTGCTAGCAAATGATTATATGGTACCAAAAAAAAAAAAAAACTTCTGACTTATATATGATTCGGTAACTTGTTAAAGAATAATTGTTACCTTTGTCAGAAACATAATACTCAATTTTTTAGTGCACAAACACGAATTCCTGGTACGTACATGTACCACGGTTTCGTACATATATATATATATTTATATATAGGGCTGATATATTTTATTAGATGCCCATAGATTCTTTTATATATTTTTTTTTTCTCTTTTCTTTTTAACATTCCGGCTTATATATTTTTATTAGATGCCGAGAGAAAAAATGATTTATATCTTTTTTTTTTTTTTTAAATGTATTTTTAACAATGCAAATGTAGAAAATTTCCTCAATTACATATTACTAGCGTACTATTAGCTTTTCTTACAAACACTTCCCGACAATTTACTCCTTTAGCGAATGAGGTGGCCACTCAAACGGCTTTGAATTGAATCAAGTAGGGAGTATTGTCGGGACTAGGCGAATCGTTCCTTTGTAGCTGCTTGCTGTGCCGTAACCTACGCCAAACAAGGATGTTCACGGCGATAAATATCACCACCGTGATACCCAATCCTGCTAGTAGTATGTGGTGAAGGATTTCCTTATAAGTCGGTGACAGGTGGTCCCTTTCGGTAAGTTTCATCAACCGCTTTGCCACATGTCCGTTGTACGGGAGAGGAAGTGCTGGCATTGTAGAGGTCCACGTGAAGTTCGCGAAGTAGGCTCGTTCTCTGATGATTGTCCGTAGACCAGTCACCATGGAATTCGGGGAAGTCCCGACACAACCATCTGCTGCGACGAAGATGTGGGTGAAGGACGTGGATCCGTCAGGGCATGATATATTGAAGCCGTCCTTGTCGTATCGTATCCACGAGCCATTGTTCAGTCTGCAATTGAACTCATTATTGTCAAAGGGATAAAGCTTATCCAGACAATTTTCACTTGTATGGGAGAGAGCACCGTCTAGCACTATACCTAACTCGCATGAATCCATTAAGTTTTTATGGAATTCAAATGAGTCAGCTGTACATATTTTTCTATCCATTGCGTCTGAACAGTGAGTTAATTGATTTAAGTCTTTAATGACCGTATATGTTTCCTTGTCTGGGGAAATCAATACGTGTCCTGTTAAACTGGATATTACTGGATTTGAGTGATTCGTCATGAAAGTCGGAAATGGTGATATCCTGTAAGATTGCCAGGCATCAGAAGAATCAAAGGGAATTGTAATCATAATCTTGTTATTATCTACGTTTACTGTAATTAGACTGTAATAAAATTCTAACCTATGTTCGTCTAACAAAGGAACATAGCCTAGTTTATCCCTTCCGTTCTCCAGAATTAACTTTAAGTAACTTATAGGCAACAAATGGGGCGACAATACACCTTTAGTTGCTAACGTGATACGATATTATTTGAATGTTCATTTAATAAATCCATAATTTTATTGATTGAAGCTAACTGACTCCTTAGTTCTGACATAATCAATTCATCTTTATGAGTCAAGAACTCAATTTTCTTATTTTGATTACTAATTTTAAGACGATTGGAAATTCCTAAACCTAAACTTGCAACAGACCCAAAGATGCTTAATGCAGCATAAATAAACGGATTCCGTCTTTCTTTATGTTCGTGTCCTACAGTCCACATCAAAAGGTCATAAGCCAAAGATCCTGTCTCGCCAGTCTTATTTTTCAAGTCTTCAGATAGCATCTCTGCAACTTTTAATGTTGATCCAAGCAAACTCTCTGTAGTCAAATGAAAATGTCTTCTATGCTACTCATCCAATGATGCAGAAAACCTTGAAATGGCGGTTCTTAAGCTAATGACATCATTCTCTTGAAGAAAAATTGCTTGCATATTCACTTCTACAATTACGTTGGTTGATGTAATAAAAATGTCTTCTTGTCTTTCAACTATATTGCCATATTTAAAATATATATTTTTAGTTTTAGAGCTCATCCCATACGAGAAAAATGTCTGAGCGAACAATATCACTCCCAAAAACAAAAAATTCATCTTGGAAACCTGTAACGAGAAAAATATATGTAATTACTCCTGTATTAAAAAGAAAACTTTTAATCACATAAAAATAAAAAAAAAAATTTCCCTCACTTCTTTTCCTCTCTTTTCTTTTTAATTTCTTATGTGAGCCAATGGTACTATTCTATCATCCGTGGGTTGGGATACGTTTTGAACTCTAAACCTATTGGCCGTTAATGTTTCCAAAATGTTAAATGGGCCTTCAAACTTAGGTGTTAGTTTATAATTGAGCCCTTTTCGTACATTGATTTGAATATATATGTTATCACCCACGGTATATGTTTTAGTTGGTTTCGCTATTTTATCATGATTCCTTTTCATTATGATTTGTGATTCTTCTAAATTCTTTCAAAGGATATCATATCGACTTATACTTGCATTTATACATTCTTTTAAAGGATTTGATAGATTAGTTGTAGGCGTTAATACATGGAAAGGTGTTCTAACTGGGGTACCATACAATGCTTCATGCGGTGACATTTTAATTGATATATGATATGAATGATTCAGAGTACTCAGTGCCGCCGGTATTGCAATATCCCAGTTGGGGTCTGATCCCCCTAGTGTTACCCTCAATATATTTAATATTTTCCTATTTGCTTTTTCCACTAGCCCATTCGACTCCGGGTGATATATCATGGTATTTATTTTCTTTATGTTGAGGAATTCACACAATGAGGTAAGAAAGTGATTATTGAATTCACCACCCGAGTCTGAGATTATCATGTGTGGAATTCCATGTTTACAAATGTAACACTCGTAAAACTTCCTAGCGCATTCAATCGCAGTTTTAGTTTTAAGCGCTATTAGTTCTGTATATCGAGTTAAAGCCTCTATAATTACTAAGAGGTGCTTATTTCTTCTGTCTGACTCGTAAAATCCTGTTAACAAATCTAAATGTATTCTTTCAAAGGGTTGATTGGGCACAGGATAAGCTCCTAGGCTGACAGGTGTTTTCGTATGCCCTTTGTTTTCCTGACATGTGCGACAATTAGCTATGTGTCTTTTTATATCTGTAAGCATTGTATGCCAATAAAACAATGATTTGGCTTTCTGTGATATTAATGAGAACCCAGGGTGTCCATGTAATGGATTTGAATGCAACCAATTCAGGACAGTGGAAATAAGTGAGATTGGTACTACTACCTGGTCGTTAGTTACATGTGGTGTATTGCGGGTTTTCCTTGTCACAGTCCTACACAAAATATTATCTTTGATTATATAATTCTGCTGCTTATACTTTATATATTCCTTTTCTTTATGATTGCCTTTCAAAGCATCTATAATTGTTTCTATTTTCTGATCTTTTCTTTGCTCAGTCTGTAACAATTCAGCGCTCCAGCCTAAATCTTCTTGTTCAGATATTGTTTTTACAATAGGCATGGATGTTGATATATCTATTAATTCAGCTAAAGGCTCCGTATAAGATGACACGGGGTTGCGTGATAATACATCCGCAATGATATTTGCTTTCCCAGGTAAATACCCGATTCTTGCGCCAAAATCTTGAATGATCAAATGCCACCGAGTTTGTTTAGGGCTGTGGTTGAAGCCTTTAAAGAACTCTGTTAGTGGTTTATGGTCAGCAAGAACCTTAACGGGATAACCGTAAATTATGAACTTAAAATGCACTAGTGAATTAACAATAGCTAGCCCTTCCTTGTCTATTACTGCATACTTACTTTCGGAAGTTCTCAATTTTCGAGAATAGAAAGCTATCGGGAAAAATTGTTTATCATATTGCTGAAGCAATACCCCTCCTACTCCTAAGTCTGAGGCGTCTGTTGCAATGAAGAATTCCTTACCGAAGTCAGAAAATTTTAAGATAGGAGAACTACACAGTTCATCTTTCAAAGTATTAAACACCTGTTGATGTTGCTCAGACCATATGAAATCTACGCCCTTCTTCGTAAGATCAGTTAAAGGAGCGGCTATTATTGAATAGTTGCGTATAAAACGCCTGTAGTATCCACTACAACCCAGAAATTGCTGTATTCCCTTGACATTAGTAGGTATGGGAAAATTACGTATAGCCGACACCTTATCATGGACTACTTTAAGACCTTGGCTTGACACCATGAAACCCAAATATATTAATTCTGTTTTGAAAAATTCACACTTACTAATCTTTACCCTTAAGTTATGTTGTCTTAATCTCTGTAGTACTAGTTCTAACTTACGTAGATGTTCTTCTAAGGTGTTGGAAAAGATTACAAGATCATCCATATAGGCATGCAATATATCCCCTAACAAGTCTCCAAACACTATGTTAATCATTCTTGTAAATGATATAGGAGCACAACGTAAACCAAAAGGCATCCGTAAAAATTCATAATGTCCCCTGGCTGTGCTGAAGGCTGTGTATGGGATACTATCTTCTTCTAATGATATCTGGTGAAAGCCTTTAAGTAAGTCCAAACTGGTAAAATATTTATTCTGACCTAACAAAGACAAAATATCGTCAGTACATGGCACTGGGAATCGATCAGGGATCGTTTCCTCGTTTAGATGACGAAAGTCGACGCAGATACGCCATGTTCGATCTTTTTTCGGTACAACTATTAAAGGAAAATTATAAGGGCTGTTTGATTTTCTAATGACTCCTTCCTCTAACATTTTACCTACTTCATCATTTATTTCATTCTGGAATTTCATAGGGAGTCTGTACGAGGGTACATATATAATTTTCTGCTTGTCCTTTAACCTTATTTGATGCTCGATCACATCTGTTGTTCCTAAGGATCCATCCGTAGTGGAAAAGACATCTTGATATTTAGTTAAAAGTTCAAAAATTTTCTGCTGAATTTCTTCGTCTTGAATGTCTTTATTGATTTTATTTTTAATAGATCGCAAAAGGGATTCATCCGCAACTGATTGAGAGTGATTGATTTCAGCAACGGTAAGAATATGATGTTTATAAACTTCTACATCCAAGATATGTTGATTTTTGTGAATGACTAAAGTGTTATTTAAATGATTACAGACTTCGATATTACATTGTTGATGTGAGCCTACTGTATAAATAGCTTGTGTGACAGACAATCCGTTAGTTTTCAAAGTATCGGAAAGGATTAATATTTCAGATTATTATTATTATTATTACTATCCAAGCTACAACCCTAGTTGGAAAAGCAAGATGCTATAAGCCCAGGGGCTCCAACAGGGAAAAATAGCCCAGTGAGGAAAGGAAATAAGGAAATAAACAAACGAAGAGAACAAATTAACAATAAATCATTCTAAAATAAGAAACAACGTCAAAACAGACATGTCATATAATAAACTATCAACAACATCAAAAACAAATACGTCTTAAATAAACTATATAAAGGCTATGTCCGCCTGGTCAACAAAAAAGCATTTGCTCCAACTTTGAACTTCTGAAGTTCTACTGATTCAACCACCCGATTAGGAAGATCATTCCACAACTTGGTCACAGCTGGAATAAAACTTCTAGAGTACTGCGTAGTATTGAGCCTCGTGATGGAGAAGGCCTGGCTATTAGAATTAACTGCCTGCCTAGTATTACGAACAGGATAGAATTGTCCAGGGAGATCTGAATGTAAAGGATGGTCAGAGTTGTGAGAAATCTTATGCAACATGCATAATGAACTAATTGAACGACGGTGCCAGAGATTAATATCTAGATCAGGAATAAGAAATTTAATAGACCGTAAGTTTCTGTCCAACAAATTAAGATGAGAATCAGCAGCTGAAGACCAGACAGGAGAACAATACTCAAAACAAGGTAGAATGAAAGAATTAAAACACTTCTTCAGAATAGATTGATCACCGAAAATCTTGAAAGACTTTCTCAATAAGCCTATTTTTTGTGAAATTGAAGAAGACACAGACCTTATATGTTTCTCAAAAGTAAATTTACTGTCGAGAATCACACCTAAAATTTTGAAAGAGTCATACATATTTAAAGAAACATTATCAATACTGAGATCCGGATGTTGAAGAACCACCGTCCTTGACCTACTTACAATCATACTTTGAGTTTTGTTAGGATTCAACTTCATACCCCATAATTTGCACCATGCACTAATTCTAGCTAAATCTCTATTATGGGATTCACCAACCCTAGATCTACATTCAGGGGATGGAATTGATGCAAAGAGAGTAGCATCATCTGCATATGCAACAAGCTTGTTTTCTAGGCCAAACCACATGTCATGTGTATATAGTATAAAAAGTAATGGGCCAAGAACACTACCCTGTGGAACACCGGATATCACATTTCTATAATCACTATGGTGCCCATCAACAACAACTCTTTGAGATCTATTACTTAAAGAATCAATAATAATGCTAAGAAACGACCCACCCACTCCCAACTGTTTCAGTAGTGTTTTCTTTATTTGCACTATTAAATTCGAAGGTATGTTTGGTTCGATAGATTGCGTGCAAGATGATATTACGGGTGAACGAGAATTCTGCTGGGTCGCGTATATTATTTCTTTATTAGTGAGACAAGTTATTGGTTCTTCAACGAACGTTACGGTTACATTTGTCGTCTCCTTTTTATCCAAAACTGATTTTAAGGTATTAGAAGACTTATAGAATTTCCCTTTGATATACACGCCGTGCTTGGCAGGAGCTAAGATAAAGTTTTGATTTCCCATAGATGGGTATCCTATAATTACAGCTGGATACATATTAATGTTTTTTACAACAACAAATGTATCGGCAAACGTGCGATTACCGACTCTGAACTGAACATGAGTTATGCCTATGACGTTTAATTCATTATTTCCTATACCTGAAAGTCTAATTCCTGATTTTTCAATCGGAAAGTTCGAAAACAACAAATGATGTGTCTTCAAATCCATAATATTACGTGGACTACCAGAGTCAAAAAATAACGTAAAGGATTTGTGTTCTAAATTTACAGCATATAAGGTTGGCCGTAACTCATTTTGGCTTATTATTGTATGAATTCGTTGCAAATCTACGGGAGCATGCACTGTTTTACTTAATTCGGCCGTGTGTTTCATAGGAAAATCTATTGTCTCACAATTATCTGATAAAAATGGCTATGGCTAAGGCTATGTCTATGGCTATGGCTATGGCTATGGCTACAGCTACGGTCATGGCTAAGTTTATGGCTATATCTCTGGCTATGGCTAGGGCTACGGCTACTGCTACGGATACAGCTAAGGCTAGTGCTATTGCTATGTCTATGGCTATGGCTATGGATATGGCTATGGATATATGTATGGCTAAGGCTATGGCTAAGGCTATGGCTATGTTTATGTCTATGGCTATATCTATGTTTATATCTATGGCTATGGGTATAGCTATGTGTATGTCTATGGCTATGTCTTTGTCTATGTCTATGGCAATAGCTATGGCCATGGCTATGTTCATGTCTATGGCTATGGCTATGGCTATGTCTATGGCAATGTCTATGTCAATGGCTATGGCTATGTCTATGGCAATGTCTATGTCAATGGCTATGGCTATGACTTTGGCTATGGCTATGGCTTTCTATATCTATGTGTATCGCTATGGCTATGGCTCTGGCAATGGCTATGGCTATGGCTATGGCTATGTCTATGTCTATGGCTATGGCTAATTCTATGTATATAGCCCTGGCTATGGCTATGGCTATGTCTATGTCTATGGATATGGCTATGGCTATGGACATATTCATGTCTGGCTGAGGCTATGGCTATGGCTATATCAATGTCTGTCTATGGCTATGGCTATGGATATGGCTATGTCTATGACTATGTCTATGTTTAATTCTTTGGCTATGTGTATGGCTATGTCTATGGCTATGGCTATGTCTATGGCTATGGCTTTGTGTATGTCTATGTCTATGGCTATGGTTATAGTTATGGCTATGTGTGGCTATGGCTATGGCTATGGCTAAATCTATGTCTATGTCAATGTCTATGTCTCTGTCTAGCTATGGCTATGGCTATGGCTATGGCTATGGCTATGACTACGACTAAGGCTATGGCTATGGCTATTTCTATGGCTATGGCTATGGATATGGCTACGGCTACAGCAACGGCTATGGCTAGAGCTACAGCTATGTCTATGGCTAAGGCTATGGATATGGCTAAAGCTATGGCTATATCTATGTCTATGTCTATGGCTAAGGCTATAGCTATGGGTATGGCTATGGCTCTGTGCATGTCTATGGCTAGGGCTATGGCTATGGCAATGGCTATGTGTACGGCTACTGCTATGGCTATGGCTATAGCTACAACTACCGCTACGGCAATGGCTATGGCTACGTCTATGGCTATGGTTATGGCTATGGCTCTGGCTATGTCTATGTCTATATCTATGGCTATGTCTATGGCTATGTCTTCGTCTATGGCTATGGCTATGGCTATGGCTATGGCTATGGCTATGGCTATGGCTATGGCTCTGGCTATGTCTATGGCTATGGCTATGGCTATGTCTATGTCTATGACTATGGTTATGGCTATGTCTACGACTACTGCTACGGCTATGGCTACATGTACGTCTATGGCTATGGCTATGGCCCTGTCTGTGGCTAGGGCTATGGCTATGTTTATGGCTATGGCTATGTCTATATCTATGGCTATTGCTATGGCTAAGGTTATGTCTATTGCTATGTCTATGGCTAAGGCTATGTCTATGGCTATGGCTAAGGCTATGACTTTGTCTATGGCTATGGCTATGGCAATGGCAATGGCAATGCCTATGGCTATGTCTATGTCTATAGCTATGTCTGTCTATGGCTAT
Organism: Palaemon carinicauda; assembly: GCF_036898095.1. Classification (NCBI taxonomy): domain Eukaryota; kingdom Metazoa; phylum Arthropoda; class Malacostraca; order Decapoda; family Palaemonidae; genus Palaemon; species Palaemon carinicauda. The sequence goes on from NC_090741.1 coordinate 111,466,702, forward strand.
GGCTATGGCTATGGCTATGTCTCTGGCTATTGCTATGGCTAGGGCTATGGTCATGTCTAAGTCTAGGGCTATGGCTCTGGCTATTGGTATTGCTATGGCTATGGCTATATCTTTCTATGGCTATGGCTATTGTTATGGCTATGGCTATGGCTATATCTATGGCTATGGCCATGGCTAAGGCTATGGCTCTATCTATGTCTATGTCTATGATTCTGGCTATGGCAATGGCTATGTTTATGGCTATGGCTGTGTCTATGTCTATGTCTATGGCTATGGCTATGTCTATATATATGGCTATGGCTATGTCTATGTCATTGGCTCTGGCTATGACTATGTCTATGTCTATGTTTATGGCTATGGCTATGTCTAATGCTATGACTATGGCTATGGCTATGGCTCTGTCTATATCTATGTCTATGTTTATTTTTATGGCTATGGCTATGGCTATGGATGCTATGCTTATGGCTATGGATGCTATTGCTATGGCTATGGATGCTATTGCTATGGCTATGTCTATGTCTATATGTATGGCTCTGTCTATGGATATGGCTATGGCTATGGCTATGGCTATGTCTTCAGGTATGGCTATGGCTATGACTATGTCTATATCTATGTCTGTCTATGGTTATAACTATGACTATGTCTATGCTTATAGCTAAGGCTATGGCTATGGTTATGGCTATGGCTATGTCTATGTCTATAGCCAAGGTCATATCCACGTTCACGTCCACGGCTACGGCTACGGCTACGTCGACGGGGATGGCGACGGCAATGGCGACGGCTACGGCTACGGCTATGGCTACGGCTACGTCTATGGCTATGGCTATGGCTATGTCTATAACTATGTCTATGGTTATGGCTATGACTATGTCTATGTCTATGGGTATGGCTATGGCTATGTCTGTCTGGCTATGGCTTTGTGTTAGTCTATGTCTATGTCTATGTTTATTGCTATAACTGTCTATGTCTGGCTATGGCTATGTCTATGTCTATGTCTATGGTTATGGCTATGGCAATGTCTATGTGTATGGGTATGGCTATGTCTATGTATATGGCTCTGGCTACGGCTATGGCTATGTCTATGGCTATGGCTATGGCTATGGAACTATTTATGTCTGGCTATGGCTATGGCTATGGCTATGGCTATGTCAATGTATATCTATGGCTATGGCTATGGATATGGCTATGTCTATGACTATGTCTATGTCTAAATCTTTGGCTATGTCTATGTCTATGGCTATGTATATGGCTAAGGCTATGTGTATGTCTATATTTATTGCTATGGCTATAGCTATGGCTATGGCTATGGCTATATCTATGTCTATGTCAATGTCTAAGTCTATATCTATGGCTAGGGCTATGTCAATGTCTGGATAAGGCTATAATTAAGGCTATGACTGCGATTAAAGCTATGGCTACGGCTATGGCTATGGCTACGGCTATGGCTACAGCTACGGCTATGGCTAGGGTTACAGCTATGTCTATGGCTAAGGCTATGGATATGGCTACAGCTATGGCTATATCTATGTCCATGTCTATGGCTAAGGCTATGGCTATGGCTATGTGCATGTCTAGGGCTATGGCTATGGCTATGACTCTGTCTATGTCTATGGGTATGGCTATGGCTATGTTCATGGCTATGGCTATTGCTCTGGCCTTAGCTGTCTATATCTTTGTCTATGGCTGTCTATGGCTATGACTATGTCTATGTTCATGGCTACGGCTACGGCTATGGCTACGGTTACGTCTATGGCTAAGGCTATGGATGTGTCTATGTCTGTCTATGGCTATAGCTATGGCTAAGTCTATGCTTATGGCTATGGCTATGGCTATGATTATGGCTATGGCTCTGTCTATGTCTATAGCCATGGCCATATCCACGTTCACGTCCACATCCACGGCTATGGCTACGTTGACGGGGATGGCTATGTCTATGGCTATGTCTATGGTTATGGCTATGACTATGTCTATGTCTATGGGTATGGCTATGGCTATGTCTGTCTGGCTATGGCTATGTGTTAGTCTATGTCTATGTCTATGTTTATTGTTATGACTATGTCTATGTCTGGCTATGGCTATGTCTATGTCTATGTCTATGGTTATGGCTATGGCTAGTCTAAGTCTATGGGTATGGCTATGTCCATGTATATGGCTCTGGCTATGGCTATGGCTATGTCTATGGCTATGGCTATGGCTATGGAACTATCTATGTCTGGCTTGGGCTATGGCTATGACTATGGCTATGTCAATGTATGTCTGTGGCTATGGCTATGGATATGGCTATGTCTATGACTATGTGTATGTCTAAATCTTTGGCTATGTCTATGTCTATGGCTATGTATATGTCTATGGCTATGTGTATGTCTATGTTTATGGCTATGGCTATAGCTATGGCTATGGCTATGTCTATGGCTATGGCTATATCTATGGCTATGTCAATGTCTAAGTCTATATCCATGGCTATGGCTATGTCAATATCTGGATAAGGCTATGGCTAAGGCTATGACTGTGACTAAAGCTATGGCTACGGCTATATCTAAGGCTATGGCTATGGCTATGGCAATGGCTACGGCTATGGTTACAGCTAATGCTATGGCAAGGGCTACAGCTATGTCTATGGCAAAGGCTATGGACTTGGCTACGGCTAGGGCTATATTTATGTCCATGTCTATGGCTAAGGCTATGGCTATGGCTATGTGCATGTCTAGGGCTATGGATATGGCTATGACTCTGTCTAAGTCTATGGCTATGGCTATCGCTATGGCTATGTTCATGGCTATGGCTATTGCTCTGGCTATGGCTGTCTATATCTATGTCAATGGCTGTCTATGGCTATGACTATGTCTATGTTCATGGCTACGGCTATGGCTATGGCTACGTCTATGGCTATGGCTATGTCTTTGTCTATGTCTATGTCTAGGGTTATGGCTATGACTATGTCTATGGCTATGGCTATGGCTATGTCTATGGCAATGGCAATGGCAATGGTTATGTCTATGTGTATGGCTATGGCTATGGCTATGGCTATATGTCTATGGCTATCGCTATGGCTATGGCTATGTCTAAAGCTATGGCTATGGCTATGGTTATGTCTATGACTATGGCTAAGGCTATGTCTCTGTCTATGTCTATGGATATGGCTATAATTATGGCTATGGCTATGGCTATGTCTGTCTATGGCTATGGCTATGGCTATGACTATGGCTATAGCTATGGCTATGTCTATGACTATGTCTATGGCTATGGCTATGGCTATGTCTAGGGCTGTGGCTATGGTAAAGGCTATGGCTAAGTCTATGTCTATTTCTATGGCTATGTCTATGGCTATTTCTTTGGGTATGTATATGGCTATTGCTATTGCTACGGCTATGGCTATGTCTATGGCTATGGCTATGTCTATGTATATAGCTATGGCTATGTCTATGTCTATTTCTATGGCTATGTCTATGGCTATGGCTATGGCTATGTATATGGCTTTGTCTATGGCTATGGCTATGTCTATGGCTATGGCTATGGCTATGTCTATGTGTATAGCTAGGGCTATGTCTATGTCTATGGCTATGGCTATGTGTATGGCTATGGCTAAGTCTATGGCTATGGTTGTCTATGGCTATGGCTGTGTCTATGGCTATGGCTATGGCTATGTCTATGGCTATGGCTAACTATGTCTATGGCTATGGCTATGGCTTTGTCTATGGCTATGGCTATGGCTATGGCAATGGCAATGGCAATGGCTATGACTATGTATATGTCTATGGCTATGGCAATGTCTGTCCATAGCTATGGCTATGGCAGTGGCTATGTCTTTTTGTACGGCTACGGCTATGGCTACGTCTATGGATATGGCTACGGGTACAGCTATGGCTATGGCTATGGCTATGACAATGTCTAGAGCTAAGGCTATGTTTATGTCTATGGCTATGGCTATTTTTATAGGTATGTAAACCATGGCTATGGCTATGGCTTTGTCTATGTCTATGTCTCTGTCTATGGCTGTGGCTGTGTCTATGTCTATGACTACCGCTACGGCTATGACTACGTCTATGGCTACGGCTACAGCTATGGCCATAGCTATGGCTATGGCTATGTCTATGGCTATGGCTATGGCCATGTCTATGACTATGGCTATGGCTATATATATGTCTATGTCTATGTCTATGGCTATGGCTATGTCTATGGCTACGGCTACAGCTACGGCTATGGCTGAAGCTACATCATATGGCTATGGCTATGGCTATGGTTACAGCTAAGGCTACGGCTACTGCTACATCTATAGCTATGGCTATGGCCACATCAATGGCTATGGCTATGGCTATGGCTATGTCTATTTCTATGGCTATTTCTATGGGTATGTCTATGTCTATGGCTATAGCTATGGCTATTTTTATCTCTATGGCTATGGCTATGTCTATGACTATGGCTATGGCTATGTTTATGGCTATGTGACTATGGCTATGGCTATGGCTATGTCTATGTTTCTGGCTATGGCTATGACTATGGCTATGGCTATGGCTCTGGCTATGGCTCTGGCTATGGCTACGTCTATGTCTATGGCTATGGTAATGGCTATGTCTATGTCTATGGCTATGGCTACGGCTATGTTTATTGCTACGGCTATGGCTACGGCTACGGTCACAGCTACATCTACGTTTGTGGCTATGGTAATGGCTATGTCTATGTCTATGTCTATAGCTATGGCTATGGCTATGGCTATGGCTATGACTATGTCTATGTCCATGGCTATGGCTACATCTATGACTATGGCTATGGCTACATCTATGGCTATGTCTATGTCTATGTCTATGCCTATGGCTATGGCTTTGGCTATGGCTATGGCTATGGCTATGGTTATGGCTATGTCTAAGTCTATGTCTATGGCTATGGCTATGTCTATGTCTATGTCTATGACTATGGCTATGTCTATGTCTATGGCTTTGGCTATGTCTATGTCTACGGCTATGGCTATGGTTACATTTAGGGCTATGGCTATGGCTATGTCTATGGCCATGGCCATGGCCAAGTCTATGTCTATGGCTTTGGCTATGGCTATGGCTTTGGCTATGGCTATGTCTAATTCTATGTCTAAGTTTATGGCTATGGCTATGGCTATGGCTACATCTATGGCTATGTCTATGTCTATGCCCATAGCTATGGCTTTGGCTATGGCTATGGCTATGGCTTTGACTATGGCTATGTCTATGTCTATGACTATGGCTATGTCTATGGCTAGGGCTATGGCTATGGCTACATTTAGGGCTATGGCTATGGCTATGTCTATGGCCATGGCCATGGCCAAGTCTATGTCTATGCCTATGGCTATGGCTTAGTCTATGGCTATGCCTATGGCTATGGCTATGGCTATGTCTCAGTCTATGTCTATGGCTATGGCTATGGCTATATCCATGGCTATGGCTATAGCTATGGCTACATCTATGGCTCTGGCTATGGCTATGTCTATGGCCATGGCCATGGCCAAGTCTATGTCTATGTCTATGTCTTGCCTATGGCTATGGCTATGGCTTAGGCTATGGCTCTGTCTATATCTATGGCTCTGTCTATGTCTATGGCTATAAAAATGTCTATGTCTATGGCTATGGATGCTATGGCTATTGCTATGGCTATGTCTATTGCTATGTCTACATCTATGTCTATGGCTATGGCTAGGGCTATGGCTATGGCTATGGCTCTAACTATGGCTATGGCTCTGGCTACATCTATGTCTATGTCTGTCTATGGATATGACTATGGCTATGTCTATGTCTATAGCCATGGCCATGGCCCTGTCCATGTCTTTGTTTATATCTATTTCTATGTCTATGGCTATGGCTATGGCAATGTCTATGGCTATGGCTATGGCTTTGTCAATGGCTATGGCTATGTCTATGGCTATGGCTCTGACTATGGCTATAGCTCTGGCTATGTGTATGTCTATGTCTATGGCTATGGCTATAGCTCTGTCTATATATATGTATATGTCTATGTCTATGGCTATGTTTATGTGTATGTCTATGGCTATGTCTATGTCAATGGCTATGGCTATGGATGCTATGGCTAGGGATATGGCTATGATTATGGCTCTGTCTATGGCTATGGCTATGGCTATGTCTATGTCTATGTCTATGGTTATGGCTCTGTCTATGGCTATGTCTATGTCTTCAGCTATGGCTATAGCTATGTCTATGTCTATGGCTAGGGCTATGGCTATGTCTATATCTTCAGCTATGGCTATGGCTATGGCTCTGGCTATGTCTATAGCCATGGACATGTCCTTGACCATGTCTATGTCTATGGCTATGGCTATGGGTATGGCTACGTCCACGTCCAAGTCCACGTCCAAGGCTACGGCTATGGCTTCGGCAACAGCGATGGCAACGGCAATGGCGACGGCTACGGCTACGGCTACATCTATGGCAATGGCTTTGTCTATGTCTATGTCTATGGCTATGGCTATGCCTATGGCTATGTCTATGTCTATTTGTATGGCTATGGCTATGTCTATGTTTGGTTATGGCCATGGCTATGGCTATGTCTTAGTCTATGTATTGGCGTGCTACTGTTATAAGCACACATTGAGTATGTGTTGTTTCAGATGTATGTAAATGGATAACAGAATACATCTTATTAGCCTTAAGGTATTTACTCTATAAAAACAACAGAGTTAAACATCTCCATCACTGGAGGAAGCTGGGTTGGTCAGATGACCAATTCTGGTGAAGTATAGATATGAACTGACTAACTTATCGATATCACAGATATCGTATGCTTAGTTTACATTAGACTCGTCACAAACTCGGAAGACACCTGCATCCGGTGACGTCACAAACTTTCACACGCTGAGACAATGTGTTGACGTTTAAGAAGAATGTCATATTGTCGAGGTTTGCATTGTATGTCCTGTTTATGATTTGAATGACTACAGCAAGTCCCACGGCTAGCTCCTTCAACCAACATGACATATTACGTCATGTGTTTTAAACATGTAATATTAACTATTCTAACTATTACATAAGCTCGGCCAGCTATCTCAATTTTTTCACAAAAATTTAACAACAAGCCAAAACATGGTTACTAGGTGTGACTGGACATACGTATTATTCTTTGTTTAACTTTAGCCATAATCAACCGAGGACGAATGTCCAAATAGGCACATTAAAAAATAATAACAATAATGCATATAAAAAAGATATTACCAAATCAAAAAGAAAAATGCATGATAAAACAAAGATCATATATATGGTACATTGCTAGCAAATGATTATATGGTACCAAAAAAAAAAAAACTTCTGACTTATATATGATTCGGTAACTTGTTAAAGAATAATTGTTACCTTTGTCAGAAACATAATACTCAATTTTTTAGTGCACAAACACGAATTCCTGGTACGTACATGTACCACGGTTTCGTACATATATATATATATTTATATATAGGGCTGATATATTTTATTAGATGCCCATAGATTCTTTTATATATTTTTTTTTTCTCTTTTCTTTTTTAACATTCCGGCTTATATATTTTTATTAGATGCCGAGAGAAAAAATGATTTATATTTTTTTTTTTTTTAAATGTATTTTTAACAATGCAAATGTAGAAAATTTCCTCAATTACATATTACTAGCGTACTATTAGCTTTTCTTACAAACACTTCCCGACAATTTACTCCTTTAGCGAATGAGGTGGCCACTCAAACGGCTTTGAATTGAATCAAGTAGGGAGTATTGTCGGGACTAGGCGAATCGTTCCTTTGTAGCTGCTTGCTGTGCCGTAACCTACGCCAAACAAGGATGTTCACGGCGATAAATATCACCACCGTGATACCCAATCCTGCTAGTAGTATGTGGTGAAGGATTTCCTTATAAGTCGGTGACAGGTGGTCCCTTTCGGTAAGTTTCATCAACCGCTTTGCCACATGTCCGATGTACGGGAGAGGAAGTGCTGGCATTGTAGAGGTCCACGTGAAGTTCGCGAAGTAGGCTCGTTCTCTGATGATTGTCCGTAGACCAGTCACCATGGAATTCGGGGAAGTCCCGACACAACCATCTGCTGCGACGAAGATGTGGGTGAAGGACGTGGATCCGTCAGGGCATGATATATTGAAGCCGTCCTTGTCGTATCGTATCCACGAGCCATTGTTCAGTCTGCAATTGAACTCATTATTGTCAAAGGGATAAAGCTTATCCAGACAATTTTCACTTGTATGGGAGAGAGCACCGTCTAGCACTATACCTAACTCGCATGAATCCATTAAGTTTTTATGGAATTCAAATGAGTCAGCTGTACATATTTTTCTATCCATTGCGTCTGAACAGTGAGTTAATTGATTTAAGTCTTTAATGACCGTATATGTTTCCTTGTCTGGGGAAATCAATACGTGTCCTGTTAAACTGGATATTACTGGATTTGAGTGATTCGTCATGAAAGTCGGAAATGGTGATATCCTGTAAGATTGCCAGGCATCAGAAGAATCAAAGGGAATTGTAATCATAATCTTGTTATTATCTACGTTTACTGTAATTAGACTGTAATAAAATTCTAACCTATGTTCGTCTAACAAAGGAACATAGCCTAGTTTATCCCTTCCGTTCTCCAGAATTAACTTTAAGTAACTTATCCCTGGATAGGTACGGTCCTCGGACACCCCTTTAAGGGTATACTCGGACGCGAACGACCCCGACGCCAAAAAAAATTCTTAAAAAATCAGTTTTTGCAGTAACCTCCTTTTTTCTTTTGCCAAAAAAAACTTCAATGAATGCTTAAAACAACTGTAAAGATAAATACTACTCATCTGCAGAAAAACTATTTATTATAAATATTTTAAAAAATTAAGTAGAAAAAAAAAAAAGACCTGACATAAAAATTCATAAAAAAAAAGTTTATACATATATACACAAATCCTTTTAGGAATTGATTCTTGAATGTTTAGGACACATCTTGATGTATTTTGGATGAAGTCAGACCCATGGAGGTGAAGATCTGAAATGAGAAAAAAAGGGTAACTTTTTTTGGCCAAAAAAAATTGTCCAAATTTCATGAATTTTTTTGGGTACCCAAATGAAATAGGAAGTGGCTATTTTTTTTAGGGAATAAACATATGTTATCCTAAAATAGAAATATGTAAAAAAATCTTCATTATTTTGTAAATTACATTTATATCAGGGGCCATATCTAAAGGTAATTTTTTGAGTACTTGGAAATTTCGTAAAAAAATACATATATTTAATATATAATATGATATTTATGCAGGTAAAAATATACCAAAATATCACAAATTCTATAGGGAACAAGAATATATATAGATAGGGCAGCTTACGCTTCGGATATGTCCACAAAATGGCCGCCAATCACACTGACTCAGACTCCCTAATCTGCCACTTGAAATGTAGGAAGGGTATGTCAATTTCAAGGTGTTATTTACTAATCTAATTATTATTGGATATGCATAAAAATTGTATGGTGGGTTGCTGGATAATTGTCGATTATTTTACGACTATAAAATTAAAATTCTGACCCAAAAATTTTTTTTTGAAGGGAAATAAAATCGAAAAAAAAAATGTGAAACAATATTTTAGCTAAAAAAATTTGATGATATTCAATCAAAAAAAAAGTAAACAAAATTTTCCGACAAATAAACATCTAGAGGAATCATTACTCTGTGATAGTTCCTTAGTACGTAGTAATTTTGAAAGAATTGGGAAAAAACGAAAAAATGGCAATCACCGGAAAATCGAACACATACCTATATATACGCCATATCTGGCTAAAAAAAAGATAGGCATGGGTAGCCAGATCATCTAGAAACACTTTCCAACACTATAAAAATATAAGTTTTGCGACACTACTTGCCAATTCCTTACGGTAACATGACTAAGCAAAAAAATGCAAAACAAATAAAAAGGGGCACTCGTGGAAAAATGGCCATTCTAATATACGGCATTTCAGAAAAAAAAAATTTCAGCCACGTGCTAGGCAAACCATCAAGGCATATTTTCCGACAAATAAACATATAAATGAAATATTACTCTGTGATAGTTCCTTAGTACGTAGTAATTTTGAAAGAAATGGGAAAAAACGAAAAAATGGCAATCACAGGAAAATCGAACACATACTTATATATACGCCATATCTGGCTAAAAAAAAAAATAGGCATGGGTAGCCAGATCATCTAGAAACACTTTCCAACACTATAAAAATATAAGTTTTGCGACACTACTTGCCAATTCCTTACGGTAACATGACTAAGCAAAAAAATGCAAAACAAATAAAAAGGGGCACTCGCGGAAAAATGCCCAACATTCTAATATACGGCATCTCAGATAAAAAAAAAAAGACATGCACGTGTTAGCCCAACCATCAAGGCACACTTTCTAACACATAAACATGGAAAAAAATCAATAATATACGGCAATTCCTTACTACGTAGTAAATTTTTACAAATATTGAAAAAAAAACAGAAATTGGCAACCGCAGTTAAATACCCAATATACCAATAACTACGTCGTATCTGACAAAAACAAAATCACGCATGGGTAGCCAGATCATCTAGACACACTTTCCAACATTAAAAAAGCAAAGGTTTTACGACACTATTTCGCAATATCTTACGGAACAATGACTTGGCAAAAAAATTTTAAAAAATTAAAAAGGGACACTCGCGGTAAAATGCCCGACATTCTAATATACGACATCTCAGATAAAAAAAAAGACATGCACGTGTTAGCCCAACCATCAAGGCACACTTTCTAACACATAAACATGAAAAAAAATGAATAATATACGGCAATTCCTTACTACGTAGTAATTTTTACAAATATTGAAAAAAAAACAGAAATTGGTAACCGCAGTTAAATACCCAATATACCAATAACTACGTCGTATCTGACAAAAACAAAGTCATGCATGGGTAGCCAGATCATCTAGACACACTTTCCAACACTAAACAAGCAAAAGTTTTACGACACTATTTGGCAATATCTTACGGAAAAATGACTTGGCAAAAAAATGAAAAAAAATGAAAAAGGGGCACTCGCGGTAAAATGGTCCTCGTGGTGATGAACGACATTTTAACTAAAAAAAAAAACATGCACATGGTAGCCAAACAATCCACCAAGACTTTCCACAACGGATAACCTATACAAGTTGCACCATTCTACGACAATTTCATAATACGTAATAACTTTGATAATTATGCAAACTACCTCAGAAGGGTAAACTCGGACGCGAACGACCCCGACGCGTCTCAGAAATCGGGGAAGGAGTACAGCTACAGCAATGCACATCTGGACACTACTAGAGCGTGTAGGGGAGACACCTCCTGCAGGTCGATCACCCACAAATTCAGTCACAGGGGTGAGTCACGTGAGAAAAACCTGTTTTTTTTTGACGCTCGGGGTCGCAAACGACCCACCGTACCTATCCAGGGTTATAGGCAACAAATGGGGCGACAATACACCTTTAGTTGCTAACGTGATACGATATTATTTGAATGTTCATTTAATAAATCCATAATTTTATTGATTGAAGCTAACTGACTCCTTAGTTCTGACATAATCAATTCATCTTTATGAGTCAAGAACTCAATTTTCTTATTTTGATTACTAATTTTAAGACGATTGGAAATTCCTAAACCTAAACTTGCAACAGACCCAAAGATGCTTAATGCAGCATAAATAAACGGATTCCGTCTTTCTTTATGTTCGTGTCCTACAGTCCACATCAAAAGGTCATAAGCCAAAGATCCTGTCTCGCCAGTCTTATTTTTCAAGTCTTCAGATAGCATCTCTGCAACTTTTAATGTTGATCCAAGCAAACTCTCTATAGTCAAATGAAAATGTCTTCTATGCTACTCATCCAATGATGCAGAAAACCTTGAAATGGCGGTTCTTAAGCTAATGACATCATTCTCTTGAAGAAAAATTGCTTGCATATTCACTTCTACAATTACGTTGGTTGATGTAATAAAAATGTCTTCTTGTCTTTCAACTATATTGCCATATTTAAAATATATATTTTTAGTTTTAGAGCTCATCCCATACGAGAAAAATGTCTGAGCGAACAATATCACTCCCAACAACAAAAAATTCATCTTGGAAACCTGTAACGAGAAAAATATATGTAATTACTCCTGTATTAAAAAGAAAACTTTTAATCACATAAAAATAAAAAAAAAATTTCCCTCACTTCTTTTCCTCTCTTTTCTTTTTAATTTCTTATGTGAGCCAATGGTACTATTCTATCATCCGTGGGTTGGGATACGTTTTGAACTCTAAACCTATTGGCCGTTAATGTTTCCAAAATGTTAAATGGGCCTTCAAACTTAGGTGTTAGTTTATAATTGAGCCCTTTTCGTACATTGATTTGAATATATATGTTATCACCCACGGTATATGTTTTAGTTGGTTTCGCTATTTTATCATGATTCCTTTTCATTATGATTTGTGATTCTTCTAAATTCTTTCAAAGGATATCATATCGACTTATACTTGCATTTATACATTCTTTTAAAGGATTTGATAGATTAGTTGTAGGCGTTAATACATGGAAAGGTGTTCTAACTGGGGTACCATACAATGCTTCATGCGGTGACATTTTAATTGATATATGATATGAATGATTCAGAGTACTCAGTGCCGCCGGTATTGCAATATCCCAGTTGGGGTCTGATCCCCCTAGTGTTACCCTCAATATATTTAATATTTTCCTATTTGCTTTTTCCACTAGCCCATTCGACTCCGGGTGATATATCATGGTATTTATTTTCTTTATGTTGAGGAATTCACACAATGAGGTAAGAAAGTGATTATTAAATTCACCACCCGAGTCTGAGATTATCATGTGTGGAATTCCATGTTTACAAATGTAACACTCGTAAAACTTCCTAGCGCATTCAATCGCAGTTTTAGTTTTAAGCGCTATTAGTTCTGTATATCGAGTTAAAGCCTCTATAATTACTAAGAGGTGCTTATTTCTTCTGTCTGACTCGTAAAATCCTGTTAACAAATCTAAATGTATTCTTTCAAAGGGTTGATTGGGCACAGGATAAGCTCCTAGGCTGACAGGTGTTTTCGTATGCCCTTTGTTTTCCTGACATGTGCGACAATTAGCTATGTGTCTTTTTATATCTGTAAGCATTGTATGCCAATAAAACAATGATTTGGCTTTCTGTGATATTAATGAGAACCCAGGGTGTCCATGTAATGGATTTGAATGCAACCAATTCAGGACAGTGGAAATAAGTGAGATTGGTACTACTACCTGGTCGTTAGTTACATGTGGTGTATTGCGGGTTTTCCTTGTCACAGTCCTACACAGAATATTATCTTTGATTATATAATTCTGCTGCTTATACTTTATATATTCCTTTTCTTTATGATTGCCTTTCAAAGCATCTATAATTGTTTCTATTTTCTGATCTTTTCTTTGCTCAGTCTGTAACAATTCAGCGCTCCAGCCTAAATCTTCTTGTTCAGATATTGTTTTTACAATAGGCATGGATGTTGATATATCTATTAATTCAGCTAAAGGCTCCGTATAAGATGACACGGGGTTGCGTGATAATACATCCGCAATGATATTTGCTTTCCCAGGTAAATACCCGATTCTTGCGCCAAAATCTTGAATGATCAAATGCCACCGAGTTTGTTTAGGGCTGTGGTTGAAGCCTTTAAAGAACTCTGTTAGTGGTTTATGGTCAGTAAGAACCTTAACGGGATAACCGTAAATTATGAACTTAAAATGCACTAGCGAATTAACAATAGCTAGCCCTTCCTTGTCTATTACTGCATACTTACTTTCGGAAGTTCTCAATTTTCGAGAATAGAAAGCTATCGGGAAAAATTGTTTATCATATTGCTGAAGCAATACCCCTCCTACTCCTAAGTCTGAGGCGTCTGTTGCAATGAAGAATTCCTTACCGAAGTCAGGAAATTTTAAGATAGGAGAACTACACAGTTCATCTTTCAAAGTATTAAACACCTGTTGATGTTGCTCAGACCATATGAAATCTACGCCCTTCTTCGTAAGATCAGTTAAAGGAGCGGCTATTATTGAATAGTTGCGTATAAAACGCCTGTAGTATCCACTACAACCCAGAAATTGCTGTATTCCCTTGACATTAGTAGGTATGGGAAAATTACGTATAGCCGACACCTTATCATGGACTACTTTAAGACCTTGGCTTGACACCATGAAACCCAAATATATTAATTCTGTTTTGAAAAATTCACACTTACTAATCTTTACCCTTAAGTTATGTTGTCTTAATCTCTGTAGTACTAGTTCTAACTTACGTAGATGTTCTTCTAAGGTGTTGGAAAAGATTACAAGATCATCCATATAGGCATGCAATATATCCCCTAACAAGTCTCCAAACACTATGTTAATCATTCTTGTAAATGATATAGGAGCACAACGTAAACCAAAAGGCATCCGTAAAAATTCATAATGTCCCCTGGCTGTGCTGAAGGCTGTGTATGGGATACTATCTTCTTCTAATGATATCTGGTGAAAGCCTTTAAGTAAGTCCAAACTGGTAAAATATTTATTCTGACCTAACAAAGACAAAATATCGTCAGTACATGGCACTGGGAATCGATCAGGGATCGTTTCCTCGTTTAGATGACGAAAGTCGACGCAGATACGCCATGTTCGATCTTTTTTCGGTACAACTATTAAAGGAAAATTATAAGGGCTGTTTGATTTTCTAATGACTCCTTCCTCTAACATTTTACCTACTTCATCATTTATTTCATTCTGGAATTTCATAGGGAGTCTGTACGAGGGTACATATATAATTTTCTGCTTGTCCTTTAACCTTATTTGATGCTCGATCACATCTGTTTTTCCTAAGGATCCATCCGTAGTGGAAAAGACATCTTGATATTTAGTTAAAAGTTCAAAAATTTTCTGCTGAATTTCTTCGTCTTGAATGTCTTTATTGATTTTATTTTTAATAGATCGCAAAAGGGATTCATCCGCAACTGATTGAGAGTGATTGATTTCAGCAACGGTAAGAATATGATGTTTATAAACTTCTACATCCAAGATATGTTGATTTTTGTGAATGACTAAAGTGTTATTTAAATGATTACAGACTTCGATATTACATTGTTGATGTGAGCCTACTGTATAAATAGCTTGTGTGACAGACAATCCGTTAGTTTTCAAAGTATCGGAAAGGATTAATATTTCAGATTATTATTATTATTATTACTATCCAAGCTACAACCCTAGTTGGAAAAGCAAGATGCTATAAGCCCAGGGGCTCCAACAGGGAAAAATAGCCCAGTGAGGAAAGGAAATAAGGAAATAAACAAACGAAGAGAACAAATTAACAATAAATCATTCTAAAATAAGAAACAACGTCAAAACAGACATGTCATATAATAAACTATCAACAACATCAAAAACAAATACGTCTTAAATAAACTATATAAAGGCTATGTCCGCCTGGTCAACAAAAAAGCATTTGCTCCAACTTTGAACTTCTGAAGTTCTACTGATTCAACCACCCGATTAGGAAGATCATTCCACAACTTGGTCACAGCTGGAATAAAACTTCTAGAGTACTGCGTAGTATTGAGCCTCGTGATGGAGAAGGCCTGGCTATTAGAATTAACTGCCTGCCTAGTATTACGAACAGGATAGAATTGTCCAGGGAGATCTGAATGTAAAGGATGGTCAGAGTTGTGAAAAATCTTATGCAACATGCATAATGAACTAATTGAACGACGGTGCCAGAGATTAATATCTAGATCAGGAATAAGAAATTTAATAGACCGTAAGTTTCTGTCCAACAAATTAAGATGAGAATCAGCAGCTGAAGACCAGACAGGAGAACAATACTCAAAACAAGGTAGAATGAAAGAATTAAAACACTTCTTCAGAATAGATTGATCACCGAAAATCTTGAAAGACTTTCTCAATAAGCCTATTTTTTGTGAAATTGAAGAAGACACAGACCTTATATGTTTCTCAAAAGTAAATTTACTGTCGAGAATCACACCTAAAATTTTGAAAGAGTCATACATATTTAAAGAAACATTATCAATACTGAGATCCGGATGTTGAGGAACCACCGTCCTTGACCTACTTACAATCATACTTTGAGTTTTGTTAGGATTCAACTTCATACCCCATAATTTGCACCATGCACTAATTCTAGCTAAATCTCTATTATGGGATTCACCAACCCTAGATCTACATTCAGGGGATGGAATTGATGCAAAGAGAGTAGCATCATCTGCATATGCAACAAGCTTGTTTTCTAGGCCAAACCACATGTCATGTGTATATAGTATAAAAAGTAATGGGCCAAGAACACTACCCTGTGGAACACCGGATATCACATTTCTATAATCACTATGGTGCCCATCAACAACAACTCTTTGAGATCTATTACTTAAAAAATCAATAATAATGCTAAGAAACGACCCACCCACTCCCAACTGTTTCAGTAGTGTTTTCTTTATTTGCACTATTAAATTCGAAGGTATGTTTGGTTCGATAGATTGCGTGCAAGATGATATTACGGGTGAACGAGAATTCTGCTGGGTCGCGTATATTATTTCTTTATTAGTGAGACAAGTTATTGGTTCTTCAACGAACGTTACGGTTACATTTGTCGTCTCCTTTTTATCCAAAACTGATTTTAAGGTATTAGAAGACTTATAGAATTTCCCTTTGATATACACGCCGTGCTTGGCAGGAGCTAAGATAAAGTTTTGATTTCCCATAGATGGGTATCCTATAATTACAGCTGGATACATATTAATGTTTTTTACAACAACAAATGTATCGGCAAACGTGCGATTACCGACTCTGAACTGAACATGAGTTATGCCTATGACGTTTAATTCATTATTTCCTATACCTGAAAGTCTAATTCCTGATTTTTCAATCGGAAAGTTCGAAAACAACAAATGATGTGTCTTCAAATCCATAATATTACGTGGACTACCAGAGTCAAAAAATAACGTAAAGGATTTGTGTTCTAAATTTACAGCATATAAGGTTGGCCGTAACTCATTTTGGCTTATTATTGTATGAATTCGTTGCAAATCTACGGGAGCATGCACTGTTTTACTTAATTCGGCCGTGTGTTTCATAGGAAAATCTATTGTCTCACAATTATCTGATAAAACATTAAATTGATTATTCAGTACTATTGATGTTGACATGAATGACCTTGACCCAACATCACTCTCTTCCCCTCTAGAGTTAACTATGTGGTATTTGCTTTGCTCTGCACATTCTGAAAATTAGTCTGACCTTGCGAGGTCTGGTTTGACGGCCCAGGCTCAGCGATATTTGAAGAAGTGTTTGTTTGTTTTGGACTCTGAACTGCATTGACATTTGGTTGTTTCTTCTTATTGTTAAAATGAGGATTTTTCTTTTTATTTCCATATGGAACTGACTGTGGAATTGATTGTGTATTTCTGGGATATTGTTGTGTCTTACGCGAGTAACATTGACTATATGAATGCGTTGCAGTGTTGTGAATTGAGCAAAATTTCGTTCTGCAGTCTGCGCTTATGTGACCTTGACGTTTGCAGTTATAACACATCATTCCTGCTACTGGACTGCTTACTACGTTCACTGTTTGTGGCTTTGTTTCATTCTTTGCAAAAACTTGAGTTAACACGGGATCGAGATCTGGACACTTGGACATGTGTTTCTTTATCTGTTTATAGACTTCCAATTCCGTACTTGCAGGCGTTAACTTCTTATCAAAACACCGCACTAAAGCTTCAGGCAACATAAGTGTCATGCAAGTCAAATACATTAATCGTAAAAAATCTTTCACGGAGATGTTATCGTTAGTAACCCAAGTGGAATGACCTAAAATGTCCTGATATTCGTTAAGCCTATCCGCTATGAGAGCTGCTCTCTCAATAACATTAAGCCGATTCATAGTGGCTTGATTAAGTGTATTTCGTAACGTTAATACTACATCCAAGGCTTCCTCACCCCCATAGATTGCGCGTAACCCAACTTTGAAATCATCCCAAGTAACTGCTTCTTGAAATGAAACACCTCTTAAATACGCACTCGCATCCCCCTTAGAAAAATCTATAAAACTTTTAGCTTCCTGTAATTGTACAAAAGGGTCTACGATTTGTTTGGCATTTAAATGGGCATCGACGGATGAAATCCATGACTCCACATTTTGTGGCAAGAACACGTTGACTCGACCCTGAAAAGGAAGGATTGCTGACCTGGCATTTCAAGCGTCACAATTGGAGGAGGATTAGTCTGGCCTACACCACTAGGTCCAGGGGAAGGGCTGACAGGAGGAGTCATGACTGCTGTATTTTTTTTTTCTATCTCTTCGACCCCTTGCAATTCTATCAAAATATCTATATGAGTACAGACGCCCACTGCGAAAACACATATGTATAATAAAATTCCCCAAACAATGTTACTAATCCCAAAACATTTCCCCGAGAATTTCTGAAAGAAAAAGGAATTAGCACAAAGAAAGAAAAATTCTAAATGAGAATTCGGAGTTTCCTTTAACAAAGATTAGCAATTCATTCACCCCAGTAATAATCGACTAACGACTCGTGATAACTACACTTCACTGCCCAAACGGGAATGAATGAAAAAAATCTGTACTTAGCTTATATATGGATCTGCGTGATGTCGACACGTCCTCTCTCTCTCTCTCTTGATGTTTTGTTAGCGATGTATCGTTCGAGTTTCTTGTTGAATGTAGTGCTTCCTGGATATGTTTTGCAATTGTTGAACGCCAGTCCTTGGGTTTCCTAAGATGTTGATTGAAGATTCAGGTTGTATTCTAACATTTGTTGATGTTAGCTGTTTCGTTGGACTATAATACTTAGTCAAAATTGTAGATTCATGTAGATAATGTTGAGTTCTTGAAGATCTTTCTCTGGTTTTACAGCTTTTACTTTGAAGTCTTGAAGATTTTTCTTTAATTCTTAGAGTTTAACCGCTGTCTTAGAGTTTAACCGCTGCCACCATTTATTGGCATGCTACTGTTATAAGCACACATTGAGTATGTGTTGTTTCAGATGTATGTAAATGGATAACAGAATACATCTTATTAGCTTTAAAGTATTTATTCTATAAAAACAACAGAGTTAAACATCTCCATCACTGGAGGAAGCTGGGTTGGTCAGATGACCAATTCTGGTGAAGTATAGATATGAACTGACCAACTTATCGATATCACAGATATCGTATGCTTAGTTTATATTAGACTCGTCACAAACTCGGAAGACACCTGCATCCAGTGACGTCACAAACTTTCACACGCTGAGACAATGTGTTGACGTTTAAGAAGAATGTCATATTGTCGAGGTTTGCATTCTATGTCCTGTTTATGAATTGAATGACTACAGCAAGTCTCACGGCTAGCTCCTTCAACCAACATGACATATTACGTCATGTGTTTTGAACATGTAATATTAACTAGTCTAACTATTACATATGTCTATGTCTATGTCTAGCTATGGCTATGTCTATGTCTGGCTATGTCTATGTCTATGTCTATGGCAATGGCTATGTCTATGTCTATGGCTCTGGCTATGGCTATGGCTATGGCTATGTCTATGTCTATGCCTATGGATATGTCTATATCTGGCAATAGCTATTGCTATGGCTATGACTATGTCTATGTCCAAATCTATAGCTATGTCTATGGCTATGTGTATGTCTATGGCTATGGCTCTGGCTATGTCTGGCTATGGCTATGGCTATCTCTATGTCTATGTCTATGTCTCTATCTATGTCTGGCTATGGCTATGGCTAAGGCTATGTCTATGTCTATGGCTATGGCTATGGCTACAGTTACGGTCATGGCTAAGTTTACGGCTATATCTATGGCTATGGCTATGTCTATGGCTATGGCTCTGGCTATGTCTGGCTATGGCTACGGCTATCTCTATGTCTATGTCTATGTCTCTATCTATGTCTGGCTATGGCTATGGCTAAGGCTATGTCTATGTCTATGGCTATGGCTATGGCTAAGTTTACGGCTATATCTATGGCTATGACTATGGCTATTTCTATGGCTATGGCTATGGCTATGTCCATGACTATGGCTCTGGCTATGTCTATGTCTATGGCTATATGACTATGGCTATGGCTATGGCTATGTCTATGTCTCTGGCTATGGCTCTGGCTATGTCTATGTCTATGGCTATGGCTACGGCTACAGCTATGGCTATGGCTACGACTACAGCTACATCTACGTCTATGGCTATGGTAATGGCTATGTCTATGTCTATGGCTATGGCTATGGCTATGGCTATGGCTATGTCTATGTCTATGGCTACGGCTACGACTATGGCTACGGCTACAGCTACGGCTACGTCTACGTCTTTGGCTATGGTAATGGCTATGTCTATATCTATGGCTATGGCTATGGCTATGGCTATGGATATGGCTATGTCTATGTCGAGAGACAAAAAAAGCCAGACTTCGCTCCTAATGACAAAGAAGGCCGGACTTCGCTCCGTAAGGCAAAAAAGGCAGGACTTCGCCTCGAAAGGCAAAAAAGGCCGGACTTCGCTCCCAAAGACAAAAAAAGGCAGGAATTCGCTTCGAAAGGCAAAAATGGCCAGACTTTGCTCCATAGGCAAAAAAGGCCGGACTTTGCTCCGAGACAAAAAAGGACGGACTCTGCTCCGAAAGGCAAAACAGGCCGGACTTCGCTCCAAGAGACGAAAAAGGCCGGACTTGTCTCCGAGAGACAAAAAGGCCGAACTTTGCTCCGAAAGCCAAAAAGGCCGGACTTCGCTCCGAGACAAAAAAGGCCGGACTTCGCTCCGGGAGACAAAAAAAGGGCGAACTTCGCTCCAACAGACAAAAAAGGCCGGACTTCACTCTGGGAGACAAAAAAGGCCAGACTTAGCCTCGAAAGGCAAAAAAGGCCGGACTTAGCCTCGAAAGGCAAAAAAGGTAGGACTTTGCTCCGAGAGGCAAAAAAGGCCGGACTTCGCTCCGAAAGACAAAAAAGGCCGGACTTCGCTCCGAAAGACAAAAAAGGACGGACTTCGCTCCAAAAGGCAAAAAAGGCAGGACTTCGCTCCGAAAGACAAAAAAGGCCGAACTTTGCTCCGAAAGGCAAAAAAGCCGGACTTCGCTCCGAAAGGCGAAAAAGGCCGGACTTCCCTCCGAAAGGCAAAAAAGGCCGGACTTCGCTCCGAGAGACAAAAAAGGCCGGACTTCGCTCCGAAAGGCAAAAAAGGCCGGACTTCGCTCCGGGAGACAAAAAAGGCCGTACTTGGCTCCAAAAGACGAAAAAGGCCGGACTTCCCTCCAAAAGGCAAAAAAGGCCGGACTTCGATCCGAAAGGCAAAAAAGGCCGGGCTTTACTCCAAAAGACAAAAAAGCCCGGACTTCGCTCCGAGTGACAAAAAAGGCCGGTCTTCGCTCTAATAGGCATAAAAGGCCGGACTTCACTCCGAAAGGCAAAAATGGCCGGACTTCGCTCCGAAAGACAATAAAGGCCGGACATCGCTCCGACAGACAAAAAAGGCCGGACTTCGCTCCGAAAGATAAAAAAGGCCGGACATCGCTCCGAAAGACAAAAAAGGCCGGACTTCGCTTCGAGAGACAAAAAAGGGCGGACTTCGCTCCGAGAGGCGAAAAAGGCTGGAATTCGCTCCGAGAGACAAAAAAGGCCGGACTTCGCTCCAAGTGATAAAAAAGGCCAAAATTCGCACAGAGAGACAAAATAGGCCGGACTGCGCTCCAAAAGGCAAAAAAGGCCGGACTTCGCTCCGAAAGGCAAAGAAGGCTGGACTTCGCTCCGAAAGACAATAAAGGCCGGACTTCGCTCCGAAAGACAAAAAAGGTCGGACTTCGCTCCGAAAGACAAAAAAGGCCGGACTTCCCTCCGAAAAACCAAAAAGGCCGGACTTCGCTTCGAGAGAAAAAAAGGCCAGACTTCGATCCGAGAGACCAAAAGGGCCGGACTTCGTTCCGAGAGACAAAAAAGGCCAGACTTCGCACCTAAAGGCAAAAAAGGCCGGACTTCGCTCCGAAAGGCAAAAAAGGCCGGACTTTGCTCCGAAAGGCTAAAAAGGCCGGACTTCGCTTATGAAGGCAAAAAAGGCCGGACTTCGCTCCAGAGAACAAATAAGGCCGCTCTTCGCTCCAAAAGGCAAAAAAGGCCGGACTTCGCTGTGAAAAGCAAAAAAGGCCAGAATTTGCTCCGAAAGGCAAAAAAGGCCGGACTGCGCTCTGAAAAGCAAAAAAGGACGGAATTCGGTCCGAGAGACAAAAAAGGCCGGACTTCGCTCCGGGCGACAAAAAAGGCCAGACTCGCTCCGAGAGACAAAATAGGCCGGACTTCGCTCCAACAGACAAAAAAGGCCGGACTTCACTTGGAGAGGCAAAAAAGGCCGGACTTCACTCTGAAAGGCAAAAAAGCCCAGAATTCACTCCGAGACAAAAAAGGCCGGACTTCGCTCCGAAAGGCAAAAAAGGCCGGAATTCGCTCCGACAGACGAAAAAGGCCGGACTTCGCTCAGAGAGACCTAAAAGGCCGGACTTCGTTTCGAGAGAAAAAAAGGCCAGACTTCGCTCCGTGAGACTAAAAAGGCCGGACTTCGTTCCGAGAGACAAAAAAGGACGGAATTCGCTCTGAAAGGCAGAAAAGGCCAGACTTTGCTCCGAGGGACAAATAAGGCCGCTCTTCGCTCCAAAAGGCAAAAAAGGCCGGACTTCGCTCTGAAAAGCAAAAAAGGCCTGAATTTGCTCCGAAAGACTAAAAAGGCCGGACTTCGCTCCGAAAGGCAAAAAAGCCGGACTTCTCTCAAAAGGGTGAAAAAGGCCGGACTTCCCTCCGAAAGGCAATAAAGGCCGGACTTCAGTCCGAGAGACAAAAAAGTTTGGAATGTCTATGGCTATGGCTATGTCTCTGTGTATGACTATGGCTATGGCTATGTTTATGGCTATGGCTATGTCTATATCAATGGCTATTGCTATGGCTAAGGTTATGTCTATTGCTATGTCTATGGCTAAGGCTATGTCTATGGCTATGGCTAATGCTATGGCTTTGTCTATGGCTATGGCTAATGCAATGGCAATGGCAATGGCTATGGCTATGTCTATGTCTACGGCTATGTCTGTCTATGGCTATGGCTATGGCTATGGCTATGTCTATGGCTATTGCTATAGCTATGGCTATGGTCATGTATAAGTCTATGGCTCTAGCTCTGGCTATTGGTATTGCTATGGCCATGGCTGTATCTGTCTATGGCTATGGCTATGGTTATGGCTATGGCTATGGCTATGGCTATATCTATGGCTCTGGCCATGGCAAAGGCTATGGCTATGTCTATGTCTATGTCTGGTTCTGGCTATGGCTATGGCAATTTTTATGGCTATGGCTATGTCTATGTCTATGTCTATGGCTAGGGCTATGTGTATATATATGGCTATGGCTATGTCTATGTCATTGGCAATGGCTATGACTATGTCTATGTCTAAGGCTATGGCTATGTCTATGGCAATGTCTATGTCAATGGCTATGGCTATGGCTTTGGGTATGGCTATGGCTTTATATATCTATGTCTATGGCTATGGCTATAGCTATGGCTATGGCAATGTCTATGGCTATGGCTATGGCTATGTATACCATGGCTATTGCTATGGCTATGTCTATGACTATGTCAATGTGTACGTCTATGGTTATGGCTATGGCTATGTCTAAGGGTATGTCTCTGGCTAAGGTTATGTCTTTGTCTATGTCTATGGCTTTGGCTTTGGCTATGGCTATGGCTATGATTATGGCAATGTCTATGGCTATGGCTAAGTCTATGTCTATGGCTATGGCTATGTATACCATGGCTATGTATATATCTATGTCTATGTCTATAGCTGTTGCTATGTCTATGTTTAGGGCTCTGGCTATGGCTATGGCTAAGGCTATGACTACGTCTATGTCTAATTCTATGGCTAAGTCTATGACTAGGTCTATGTCTATGGCTATGGCTATGTCTATGTCTATGTCTATGGCTATGGCTCTGGCTATGTCTGGCTATGGCTAAGGCTATGGCTATCTCTATGTCTATGTCTATGTCTATATCTATGTCTGGCTATGGCTATGGCTAAGGCTATGTCTATGGCTATGGCTATGGCTATGACTACAGCTACGGTCATGGCTACCTTTATAGCTATATCTATGGTTATGGCTATGGCTAGGGCTACTGCTACGTCTACGGCTATGGCTACAGCTATGGCTATATCTATGTCTATATCTATGGCTATAGCTATGGCCATGGCTATGTTCATGTCTATGGCTATAGCTCTGGCTATGTCTATGGTAATGTCTAGGGCAATGGCAATGGCTATGTGTATGGCAATGTCTATGTCAATGGCTATGGCTATGGCTTTGGCTATGGCTATGGCTTTCTATAATTATGTCTATTGCTATGGCTATGGCTATGGCAATGTCTATGGCTATGGCTATGACTAAGTATACCATAGCTATTGCTATGGCTATGTCTGTGGCTATGACTATGTCTATGTGTATGTCTATGGTTTTGGCTATAGCTATGTCTATGGGTATGTCTTTGGTTGTGGTTATGGTTATGTCTATGTCTATGTCTATGGCTTTGGCTTTGGCTATGGCTATGGCTATGACTATGGCAATGTCTATGGCTATGGCTATGGCTATGTATACCATGGCTATGTATATATCTATGTCTATGTATATGGGTTTGGCTATGTCTATGTCTATGGCTACGGCTACGTCTATGGCTACGGCTACGGCTACGGCTACAGCTATGGCTATGGCTATGTCTATGGCTATGGCTATGGCCATGTCTATGGCTATGGCTATGGCCATGTCTATGGCTCTGGCTATGGCTTTGTTTATGTCTATGGCTATGGCTATGTCTATGGCTACGGCTACAGCTACGGCTACAGCTATGGCTACATCATATGGCTATGACTATGGCTACGGCTACGGGTATAGCTACGGCAATGGCTACATCTATGGCTACGGCTATGGCTACGTCAATGACTATGGCTATGGCTATGTCTATGGCTATGGCTATGGCTATGACTATGGCTATAGCTCTGGCTATGTGTATGTCTATGGCTATGGCTATGTCTATGGCTATGGCTATGGCTATGACTATGGCTATAGCTCTGACTATTTGAATGTCTATGGCTATGGCTATGGCTAGGGCTATAGCTCTGTCTATATTTCTGGCTATGTCTATGTCTATGGCTATGTATATGTCTATCTGTAGGGCTATGTCTATGGCTATGGCTATGTCTATGGCTATGGCTATTGCTATGGCTAGGGATATGTCTATGTCTATGTCTATTTCTATAGCTATGTCTATGGCTATGGCTATGGGTATGTATATGGCTAAGGCTATGTCTATGTCTATGTGTATTGCTATGGCTATGGCTATGTGTATATCTATGGCTATGGCTATGGCTAGGGCTATAGCTCTGTTTATATCTCTGGCTATTTTTCTGTTTATGGCTATGTATATGTCTATCTGTAGGGCTATGTCTATGTCTAGGGCTATGGCTATGGCTATGTCTATGGCTATGGCTATGGCTAAGGATATGTCTATGTCTATGTCTATTTCTATAGCTATGTCTATGGCTATGGCTATGGGTATGTATATGGCTAACGCTATGTCTATGTGTATGTCTGTGTATGGCTTTGGTTATGGCTATGTCTATAGCTATGGCTAAGTCTATGGCTATGGCTGTCTCTGGCTATTGCTATGTCTATGGCTATGGCTATGTGTCTGGCTAAGGCTATGTCTCTGACTATGGCTATGGCTATGTCTTAGTCTATGTCTATGGCTAAAGCTATGTCTATGGGTATGGCTATGACTATGGCTATGACTCTGGCTATGGCTATGGCTATGGCTATGTGTATGTCTATGCCAATGGATATGTGTATGTCTGGATATCGCTATGGCTATGGCTATGACTACATCTCTGTCTAAATCTATTGCTATGTCTATGGCTATGTCTATGTCTATGGCTATGGCTATGTCTATGGCTATGGCTCTGGCTATGTCTGGTTATGGCTATGGCTATGGCTAGGGCTATCTCTATGTCTATGTCTATGGGTATATCTATGTCTGGCTATGGCTATGGCTAAGGCTATGTCTATGGCTATGGCTATGGCTATGGCTACAGTTACGGTCATGGCTAAGTTTATGGCTATATCTCTGGCTATGGCTATGGCTAGGGCTACGGCTACGGCTACGGCTACAGCTAAGGCTAGAGCTATGGCTATGTCTATGGCTATGGCTATGGATATGGCTATGGCTATATGTATGTCTATGTCTATGGCTAAGGCTATGGCTATGTTTATATCTATGGCTATATCTATGTTTATATCTATGGCTATGGGTATAGCTATGTCTATGTCTATGGCTATGTCTTTGTCTATGTCTATGGCTATAGCTATGGCCATGGCTATGTTCATGTCTATGGCCATGGCTATGGCTATGTCTATGGCAATGTCTATGTCAATGGCTATGGCTATGTGTATGGCAATGTCTATGTCAATGGCTATGGCTATGGCTTTGGCTATGGCTATGGCTTTCTATATATATGTCTATGGCTATGGCTATGGCTATGGCTATGGCAATGCCTATGGCTATGGCTATGGCTCTGTCTATATCTATGGCTATGGCTAATTCTATGTATATAGCCCTGGCTATGGCTATGGCTATGTCTAGGTCTATGGATATGGCCATGGCTATGGACATATCTATGTCTGGCTATGGTTATGGCTATGGCTATGTCAATGTCTGTCTATGGCTATGGCTATGGCTATGGATATAGCTATGTCTATGACTATGTCTAAGTGTAAATCTTTGGCTATGTCTATGTCTATGGCTATAACTATGGCTATGGCTATGTCTATGGCTATTGCTATGTGTATGTCTATGTCTATGGCTATGGTTATAGTTATGGCTATGTGTGGCTATGGCTATGGCTAAGGCTAAATCTATATCTATGTCAATGTCTATGTCTATGTCTAGCTATGGCTATGGCTATGGCTATGGCTATGGCTATGGCTATGACTACGACTAAGGCTATGGCTATGGCTATATCTATGGCTATGGCTATGGCTATGGCTATGGCTACGGCTACAGCTACGGCTATGGCTAGAGCTACAGCTATGTCTATGGCTAAGGATATGGATATGGCTACGGCTATGGCTATATCTATGTCTATGTCTATGGCTAAGGCTATGGCTATGGCTATGTGCATGTCTATGGCTATGGCTATGTCTACGGCTACTGCTATGGCTATGGCTATAGCTACAACTACTGCTACGACTATAGTTATGGCTACGTCTATGGCTATGGGTATGGCTCTGGCTATGTCTATGTCTATATCTATGGCTATGTCTATGGCTATGTCTTTGTCTATGGCTAAGGATATGGCTCTGGCTATGGCTATGGCTATGGCTATGGCTATGGCTCTGGCTATGTCTATGGCTATGGCTATGGCTATGTCTATGTCTATGACTATGGTTATGGCTATGTCTAAGGCTACTGCTACGGCTATGGCCACTTGTACGTTTATGGCTATGGCTATGGCTCTGTCTATAGCTAAGGCTATGGCTATGTTTATGGCTATGGCTATGTTTATGGCTATGGCTATGTATCTATCTATGGCTATTGCTATGGCTAAGGTTATGTCTATTGCTATGTCTATGGCTAAGGCTATGTCTTTGGCTATGGCTAAGGCTATGGCTTTGTCTATGGCTATGGCTATGGCTATGGCAATGGCAATGGCAATGCCTATGGCTATGTCTATGTCTATGGCTATGTCTGTCTATGGCTATGGCTATGGCTATGGCTACATCTATGGCTATTGCTATGGCTATGGTCATGTCTAAGTCTAGGGCTTTGGCTCTGGCTATGGGTATTGCTATGGCTATGGCTATATCTGTCTATGGCTATGGCTATCGTTATGGCTATGGCTATGGCTATATCTATGGCTATGGCCATGGCTAAGTCTATGGCTCTGTCTATGTCTATGTCTATGGTTCTGGCTATGGCTATGTTTATGGCTATGGCTGTGTCTATGTCTATGTCTATGGCTATGGCTATGGCTATGTCTATGTCATTGGCTATGGCTATGACTATGTCTATGTCTATGTCTATGTCTATGGCTATGGCTATGTCTAATGCTATTACTATGGCTATGGCTATGCCCCTGTCTATATCTATGCCTATGGCTATGGCTATGGCTCTGTCTATATCTATGTCTATGTCTATGTTTATGGCTATGGCTATGGATGCTATGGCTATGGCTATGGATCCTATGGCTATGGCTATGTCTATGTCTATATCTATGGCTCTGTCTATGGATATGGCTATGGCTATGGCTATGTCTATGTCTTCAGGTATGGCTATGGCTATGGCTATGTCTATAACTATGTCTGTCAATGGTTATAGCTATGGCTATGTCTATGCTTATGGCTAAGGCTATGGCTATAGTTATGGCTATGGCTATGTCTATGTCTACAGCCAAGGCCATATCCACGTTCACGTCCACGGCTACGGCTACGACTACGTCGACGGGGATGGCGACGGCAATGGCGACGGGTACGGCTACGGCTATAGCTACGGCTACATCTATGGCTATTGCTATGGCTATGTCTATAACTATGTCTATGGTCATGGCTATGACTATGTCTATGTCTATGGGTATGGCTATGGCTATGTCTGTCTGGCTATGGCTTTGTGTTAGTTTATGTCTATGTCTATGTTTATTGCTAGGACTATCTATGTCTGGCTATGGCTATGTCTATATCTATGTCTATGGTTATGGCTATGGCTATGTCTATGTCTATGGGTATGGCTATGTCTATGTATATGGCGCTGGCTTTGGCTATGGCTATGTCTATGGCTACGGCTATAGCTATGGCTATGGCTATGTCAATGTATGTCTATGGCTATGGCTATGGATATGGCTATGTCTATGACTATGTCTATGTCTAAATCTTAGGCTATGTCTATGTCTATGGCTATGTATATGGCTATGGCTATGTGTATGTCTATGTTTATGGCTATGGCTATAGCTATGGCTCTGGCTATAGCTATGGCTATGGCTATGGCTCTGGCTATGGCTATATTTATGACTATGTCAATGTCTAAGTCTATGTCTATGGCTATGGCTATGGATGCTATGGCTATGGCTATGTCTATGTCTATATCTATGGCTCTGTCTATGGATATGGCTATGGCTATGGCTATGGCTATGTCTATGTCTTCAGGTATGGCTATGGCTATGGCTATGTCTATATCTATGTCTGTCAATGGTTATAGCTATGGCTATGTCTATGCTTATGGCTAAGGCTATGGCTATAGTTATGGCTATGGCTATGTCTATGTCTACAGCCAAGGTCATATCCACGTTCACGTCCACGGCTACGGCTACGGCTACGTCGACGGGGATGGCGACGGCAATGGCGACGGGTACGGCTACGGCTATAGCTACGGCTACATCTATGGCTATTGCTATGGCTATGTCTATAACTATGTCTATGGTCATGGCTATGACTATGTCTATGTCTATGGGTATGGCTATGGCTATGTCTGTCTGGCTATGGCTTTGTGTTAGTTTATGTCTATGTCTATGTTTACTGCTAGGACTGTCTATGTCTGGCTATGGCTATGTCTATATCTATGTCTATGGTTATGGCTATGGCTATGTCTATGTCTATGGGTATGGCTATGTCTATGTATATGGCGCTGGCTTTGACTATGGCTATGTCTATGGCTACGGCTATAGCTATGGCTATGGCTATGTCATTGTATGTCTATGGCTATGGCTATGGATATGGCTATGTCTATGACTATGTCTATGTCTAAATCTTTGGCTATGTCTATGTCTATGGCTATGTATATGGCTATGGCTATGGCTATGTGTATGTCTATGTTTATGGCTATGGCTATAGCTATGGCTCTGGCTATAGCTATGGCTATGGCTATGGCTCTGGCTATGGCTATATTTATGACTATGTCAATGTCTAAGTCTATGTCTATGGCTAGGGCTATGTCAATGTGTGGATAAGGCTATGGCTAAGGCTATGACTGCGACTAAAGGTATGGCTACAGCTATAGCTATGGCTATGGCTCTGGCTATGGCTATGGCTACGGCTATGGCTACAGCTACAGCTATGGCTAGGGCTACAGCTGTCTCTGGCTAAGGCTATGGATATGGCTACGGCTATGGCTATATCTATGTCCACGTCTATGGCTAAGGCTATGGCTATGGCTATGTGCATGTCTAGGGCTATGGCTATGGCTATGACTCTGTCTATGTCTATGGCTAAGGCTATGGCTACGGCTACGTCTAGGGCTACGGCTATGGCTGTGTCTATGTCTATGTCTATGGTTATGGCTATGACAATGTCTATATCGTTGGGTATGGCTATGGCTATGTCTGTCTGGCTATGGCTATGTGTTAATATATGTCTCTGTCTATGTTTATTACTATGACTATGTCTATGTCTATGGGTATGGCTATGGCTATGTCTGTCTAGCTATGGCTATGTTTACGTCTATATCTATGTCTATATCTAGGGCTATGTCTATGTCGATGTCTAAGTAGGGCTATGGCTCTGGCTATGCCTATGTCTATGTCTATGTCTATGGCTATTGCTATGTCTATGGCTATGGCTATGGCTATGGCTATGTGTAGGTGTATGTCTATGGCTATGGCTATTTCTATGGTTATGGCTATGGCTATGGCTTGTAATATCTATATCTATGGCTTTGGCTATGGCTATGGCTATGGCTATGGGTATTTCTATGGCTATGGCAATGGCAATGGCAATGGCAATGGCTTTGTGTATGTGTATGGCTATGACTATGGCTATATCTGTCTATGGCTATGGCTATGGCTATGGGTATGTCTATGGCTATGGCTATGGCTATGGTTATGTCTATGGCTATGGCTATGTCTTTGTCTATGTCTATGGATATGGCTATGTCTATGTCTTCAGCTCTGGCTATGGCTATGGCTATGGCTATGTCTATAGCCATGGACATGTCCATGTCCATGTCTATGTCTATGGCTATGATTATGGGTATGGCTACGTCCACATCCACGTCCTCGGCTACGGCTATGGCTTTGGCAACGGCGATGGCAACGGCAACAGCGACGGCTACGGCTACGGCTAAGTATATGGCAATGGTTTTGTCTATGTCTATGTCTATGGCTATGGCTATGTCTATTGCTATGTCTATGTCTATTAGTATGGCTATGGCTATGTCTATGTTTGGCTTTGGCTTTGGCTATGGCTCTGGCTATGTCTTAGTCTATGTCTATGTCTATGTCTATGGCTATGGCTATGTCTATGTCTGGCTATGTATATGTCTATGTCTATGGCTATGGCTATGTCTATGTCTATGGCTCTGGCTAAGGCTATGGCTATGGCTATCTCTATGTCCATGTCTATGTCTATATCTATGTCTGGCTATGGCTATTGCTAAGGCTATGTCTCTGGCTATGGCTATGGCTATGGCTAGAGCTACGGTCATGGCTAAGTTTACGGCTATATCTCGGGCTATGGCTATGGCTAGGGCTACGGCTACAGTTACGGCTATGGCTGCAACTATGGCTATGTCTATGGTTATGGCTATGGATATGGGTATGGATATGGCTATGGCTTTGTCTCTGTCTATGTCTATGGCTAAGGCTATGGCCTAGTTTATGTCAATGGCTATATCTGTCTATGTCTATGGCTATGGGTATAGCTATGTCTATATATATGGCTATGTGTATGTCTATGTCTATGGCTATAGCTATGGCCATGGCTATGTTCATGTCTATGGCTATGGCTATGGCTAAGTCTATGGCAATGTCTATGTCAATGGCTATGGCTATGTGTATGGCAATATCCATGTCAATGGCTATGGCTAGGGCTTTGGCAATGGCTATGGCTTTCTATATCTATGTCTATGGCTATGGCTATCTATACCATGGTTATTGCTATGGCTATGTCTATGGCTATGTCTATGTGTATGTGTATAGTTATGGCTATGGCTATGTCTATGGGTATGTCTATGGCTATGTTTATGTCTATTTCTATGTCTATGGCTTTGGCTTTGGCTATGGCTATGGCTATCACTATGGCAATATCTATGGCTATGGCTATGGCTATGTCTATATCTATGGCTATGGCTCTGGCTATGGGTATGGCTATGACTACGTCTAAGTCTAAATCTATGGCTATGTCTATGGCTATGTCTATGTCTATGGCTATGGCTCTGGCTATGTCTAGCTATGGCTATGGCTTTGGCTATCTCTATATCTATGTCTAGGTCTATATCTATGTCTGGCTATGGCTATGATTGAGGTTATGTCTATAGCTATGGCTATGGCTATGGCTACAGCTACGGTCATGGCTAAGTTTATGGCTATATCTATGGCTATAGCTATGGCTAGGGCTACTGCTACGGCTACGGCTATGGCTACAGCTATGGCTATATCTATGACTATGGCTATGGATATGGCTATGGCTATGGCTATGGCAATGTCTATGTCTATGGCTAAGGCTATGGCTAAGGCTATGGCTATGTTTATGTCTGTGGCTATATCTATGTCTATATCTATGGCTATGGGCATAGATATGTCTATGTCTATGTCTATGGCTATAGCTATGGCCTTGGCTATGTTCATGTCTATGGCTATGGCTATGGCTATGTCTATGGCAATGTCTATGTCAATGGCTATGTCTATGTCTATGGCAATGTCTATGTCAATGGCTATGGCTATGGCTTTGACTATGGCTATGGCTTTCTATATATATGTCTATGGCTATGGCTATGGCTATGGCAATGTCTATGGCTATGGCTATTGCTATGTATATCATGGCTATTGCTATGGCTATGTCTGTGGCTATGGCGATATCTATGTGTATATCTGTGGTTATGGCTATGGCTATGTCTATGGGTATGTGTATGGCTATGGTTATGTCTATATCTATGTCTATGGCTTCGGCTTTGGCTATGGCTATGGCTATGACTATGGCAATGTCTATGGCTATGGCTATGGCTATGGTTATGGCTATATCTATGTCTATGGCTATGGCTATAACTATGTATACCATGGCTATGTATATGTCTATGTCTATGTCTATGGCTGTGGCTATGTCTATGTCTATGGCTACGGCTACGTCTATGGCTACAGCTACAGCTACGGCTACAGCTATGGCTATGGCTATGTCTAGGGCTATGGCTATGGCTATGGCCATGTCTTTGGCTATGGCTATGGCTATGTCAATGTCTATGGCTATGGCTATGGCTATGTCTATGACAACGGCTACCTCATATGGCTATGGCTATGGCTACAGCTATGGCTACGGCTACGAGTACATCTATGGCTACGGCTATGGCTATGTCAATGGCTATGGCTAAGGCTATGTCTATGGCTATGGCTATGGCTATGACTATGGCTATAGCTCTGGCAATGTGTATGTCTATGGCTATGGCTATGGTTAGGGCTATAGCTCTGTCCATATCTTTGACTATGTCTATGTCTATGGCTATGTCTATGTCTATCTGTAGGGCTATGTCTATGTCTAGGCTATGGCTATGGCTATATCTATGGCTATGGCCATGGCTATGGCTAATGATATGGTTATGTCTATGTCTATGTCTATTTCTATTTCTATAGCTATGTCTATGGCTATGGCTATGGCTGTGTATATGTCTATGGCTATGTCTATGTCTATGTCTATGGCTATGGCTATGTCTATGTCTATATGTATGGCTATGGTTATGGCTATATCAATAGCTATGGCTATGTCTATGGCTATGGCTGTCTATGGCTATTTCTATATCTCTGACTATGGCTATGGCTATGGCTATCTCTATGGTTATGGCTATGACTCTGGCTATGGCTATGTGTATGTCTATGTCTATGGCTAAGGCTATGTCTATGGGTATGGCTATGACTATTGCTATGGCTCTGGATCTGGCTATGGCTATGGCTGAGGCTATGGCTATGTCTATGTCTATTTCTATGGCTATGGCTACATTTATGGTTATGGCTATGTGTATGGCTATGGCTATGGCTATGTCTATGTCTATGTCTATGGCTCTGTCGATGGTTATGGATATGTCTAAGGCTATGGAAATGGCTAAGTCTATGGCTATGGCTTTGTCTATGTGGCTATGGCTATGGCTATGGCTATGTCTCTGCCTATAGCTATGGCTATGTCTATAGCTTCGACTATGGTTATGGCTATGGCTATATTTATGGCTATGAATATGGCTATGGCTATGTCTATGGCTATGGGTATGGCTATGTCTATGGCTATGTCTATGTCTAAATCTAATGCTCTGTCTATGGCTATGTGTAAGTGTATGTCTATGGCTATGGCTATTGCTATGGCTATGTCTATGGCTATGGCTATAGCTAGTGCTATATATGGCTATGGCTATGGCTATATCTATGTCTATATCTATGTCTAGCTATGGCTATGGCTATGGCTAAGGCCATGGCTATATGGTTATGGCTATGGCTATGGCTATGCCTATAGCTATGGCTGTGGCTATGGCTATGGCTATGGATACGGCTATGTCTATGTCTATGTCAATGTGGCTATGGATATGGCTATGGCTATGACTATGGCTATATCTGTGGCAATGAAAATGGCTATGTCTATGATTATGGATATGGCTATGGCAATGTCTATGGCTATGGCTATGGCTATGTCTATGTCTATGGCTATGGCGATGGCTATGACTATATCTATATCTATGTCTATGCCTATGGCTATGTGTATTGCTATGTCTATGGCTATGTCTTTGGCTGTGGCTATGGCTATGGCTTTGTCTATGGCTATGGCTATGTCTATGTCTATGGGTATGTCTATGGCTATGGCCATGGCAATGAATATGGCTATGGCTATGTCTATGTCTATATCTATGGCTATGGCAATGGCTATGTCTCTGTGGCTATGGCTATGGTTATGACTATGACTATTGCTATGGCTATGGCTATGTTTATGGGTATGGCTATGGCTGTGTCTATGGCTATATCTATGGCTATGGTTGAGGCTTTGGTTATGGCTATGTCTATGTCTATGGCTATGGCTAATGGCTAGGGCTATGTCTATGTCCATGGCTATGGCTTTTTTATGTCTATGGCTGTGACTATGGCTATGTCTATGGCTTTTTATGTCTATGTCTATAGCTATGGCTGTTTATGGCTATGGGTATGACTATGTCTATGTCTATGGCTATGTCTATGGCTATGGCATTGGCCATGTGTATGGCTATGGCTATGGCTAATGGTATGTCTATGTCTATGGCTATGGCAATGGCAATGGCAATAGCTAATTCTATGGCTATGGCTATGGCTATGGCTATGTGGCTATAGTTATGGCTCTGGCTATGTCTATGGCTAGGGCTCAGGCTATGTCTATGTGGCTATAGTTATGGCTATGGCTATGGCCAAAACTATGCCTATGGCTATGGCGATGTTTATGGCTATGGCTATGTCTATGGCTATGGCTATGGCTATGGTTATCTCTATGGCTATGGCTACAGTTATGGCTACGGCAATGTCTATGTATATGGCTATGGCTATGTCTATGTCTAAGGCTATGGCTATGGCTACGTCCATGGCTATGGCTATGGCTATGGCTATGTCAACAGCTAAGACTATGGCTATGGCTATGTCTATTGCTATGGCTATTGCTATGGCTCTGTCTCTGTCTATGGCTATGGCTTTGGCTATCGCTATGTCTATGGCTATGACTATGTCTATGTCTATGGCTCTGTCGATGGCTATGGCTCTGTTGATGGCTATGGCTATGGCTATGGCTCTGTCTATGTCTAAGTCTCTGGTTATGGCTATGGCTACATTTATGTCTATGTCTCTTTCTATGATTATGGCTATGGCTATGGCTATGTCTATTTCTATGGTTATGGCTATATCTTTGTCTATGGCTATGGCTATGGCTAAGTCTATGTCTATGTCTATGGCTATGGCTATGACTATTTCTATGGCTAACGCTATGGCTACGGCTTGTCATATCTATGTCTATGGGTATGGCTGTCTATGTCTATGGCTATGGCTATGACAATGGCTAAAGCTATGGCTATGGCTATGGCTATGTCTATGGCTCTGTAGATGGTTATGGATATGTCTATGGCTATGGAAATGGCTATGTCTATGTCTGTGGCTATGGCTATGTCTATATCTATGGCTATGGCTCTGTCTATGGTTATGGCTTTGTCTATGTGGCTATGGCTATGGCTATGGCTATGTCTCTGGCTATGGCTATGGCTATGTCTATAGCTATGACTATGTTATTGTTATGGCTATGTTTATGGCTATGAATATGGCTATGGCTATTTCTATGGCTATAGGTATGGCTATGTCTGTCTATGGCTATGACTATGGCTATGGCTATGTCTATGGCTATGTCAATGTCTAAATATATGGCTATGTCTATGGCTATGTCTATGTGTATGTCTATTGCTATGGCTATGTCTATGTCTATGGCTATAGCTATGGCTATGTCTGGCTATGGCTATGGCTATATCTATGTCTATGTCTATGTCTGGCTATGGCTCTGGCTTAGACTATGGCTATATGGTAATGGCTATGGCTATGGTTATGGCTACTGCTATGGCTATGGCTATGGCTAGGGCTATGGACATGGCTATATCTATGTCTATGTCAATGTGGCTATGGTTATGGCTATGGCTATGACAATGGCTTTTGCTATGGCAATGACAATGGCTGTGTCTCTGACTATGGATATGGCTATGGCAATGTCTATGGCTATGGCTATGGCTATGTCTATGTCTATGGCTATGGCGATGGCTATGGCTATATCTATATCTTTGGCTATGGCTATGGCTATGTCTATTGTTATGTCTATGGCTATGTCTATGGCTGTGGCTATGGCTATGGCTTTGTCTATGGCTATGGCTATGGCAATGAATAAGGCAATGGCTATGTCTATGTGTATGTCTATGGCTATGGCTATGGCTATGTCTATGTGGCTATGGCTATGGCTCTGACTATGATTATTGCTATGTTTATGGCTAGAACTAAGTTTATGGGTAAGGCTATGGCTATGTCTATGGCTATGGCTATGGCTATGGCTGAGGCTATGGCTATGGCTATGTCTATGTCTATGGCTATGTATATGTCCATGGCTAAGGCTTTTTCTATGGCTATGGCTATGGCTATGGCTATGTCTATGGCTTGTTATGTCTATGTATATGGCTATGGCTGTCTATGGCTATGGGTATGGCTATGTCTATGTCTATGGCTATGTCTATGGCTAAGGCATTGGCTATGGTATTACCTAATGCTATGTCTATTGCTATGGGTATGGCTCTGGCTACAGCTTTGGCAATGGCTCTGGCTATGGCTATGTGGCTATAGTTATAGCTCTGGCTATGTCTATGGCTATGGCTCAGGCTATATCTATGTGGCTATGGCTATGGCTATGGCTATAACTATGCCTATGGCTATGGCTATATTTATGGCTATGGCTATGGCTATGGCTATGTGTACATCTATGGCTTTGGCTACAGTTATGACTACGGCAATGACTCTGTCTATGGCTCTGGCTATGCCTATGGCTATAGCTATGTCAACAGCTATGACTGACTTCTATGGCTATGTCTATTGCTATGGCTATGGCTATGGCTATGTCTCTGTCTATGGCTATGGCTATGACTATGGCTATCGCTATGTCTATGGCTATGACTATGTCTATGTCTATGGCTATGTCGATGGCTATGACTATGGCTATGGCTACATTTATGTCTATGTCTATGTCTATGGTTATGGCTATGGCTATGTCTATGTCTATGGCTATGGCTATATCTTTGTCTATGGCTATGGCTATGTCTATGTTTATGGCTATGGCTTTGGCTATGACTATGACTATTGCTATGGCTATGGCTATGGCTATGTTTATGGGTATGGCTCTGGCTATGTCTATGGTTATGGCTATGGCTATGGTTGAGGCTTTGGCTATGGCTATGTCTATGTCTATGGCTATGGCTAATGGCTAGGGCTATGTCTATATCCATGGCTATTGCTTTTTCTATGGCTATGGCTATGACTATGGTTATGTCTATGGCTTGTTATGTCTATGTCTATGGCTATGGCTGTATAGGGCTATGGGTATGGCTATGTCTATGTCTATGGCTATATCTCAGGCTATGGCATTGGCTATGTGTGTGGCTATGGCTATGGCTAATGGTATGTCTATGTCTATTGGTATGGCTATGGCTATGGCTATGGCTATGTGGCTATAGTTATGGCTCTGGCTATGTCTATGGCTATGGCTCAGGCTATGTCTATGTGGCTATGGCTATGGCTATGGCTATGGCTATAACTATGCCTATGGCTATGGCTATGTTTATGGCCATGACTACGTTTATGGCTATGGCTACGTTTATGGCTATAGCTATGGCTATGGCTATGTCTAACTCTATGGCTATGGCTACAGTTATGGCTACGGCAATGTCTATGTCTATGGCTATGGCTATGGCTATGTCTATGGCAATGGCTATGGCTATGTCTATGGCTATGGGTATGGCTACGGCTATGTCTACAGCTAAGACTACGGCTATGGCTATGTCTAATGCTATGACTATGGCTATGGCTCTGTCTCTGTCTATGGCTATGGCTATATGTATCGCTATGTCTCTGGCTATGACTATGTCTATGTCTATGGCTCTGTCGATGGCTAAGGCTATGGCTATGGCTATGTCTATGTCTATATCTCTTGTTATGGCTATGGCAACATTTACGTCTATATCTATGTCTATGGTTATGGCTATGGCTATGGCTATGTCTATGTCTATGGCTATGGCTATATCTTTTTCTATGGCTATGGCTATGGCTATGTCTATGTTTATGGCTATGGCTATGGTTATGGCTATGTCTAAGTCTATGTCTATGGCTATGACTATGACTATTTCTATAGCTATGGCTTTGGCTATGGCTTGTAATATCTATATCTATGGCTATGGCTGTCTATGTCTATGGCTAGGGCTATGTCTATGGCTATGGCTATGGCTATGTGTATGGCTCTGTAGATGGTTATGGATATGTCTATGACTATGGAAATGGCTATATCTATGTCTGTGGCTATGGCTATGTCTATATCTATGGCTATGGCTCTGTTTATGGCATTGGCTTTGTCTATGTGGCTATGGCTATGGCTATGGCTATGTCTCTGGCTATGGCTATGGCCATGTCTATAGCTATCACTATGGTTATGGCTATGGCTATGTTTATGGCTATGAATATGGCTATGGCTATGTCTATGGCTATGGGTATGGCTATGTCTGTGTATTGCTATGGCTATGTCTATGGCTATGTCAATGTCTAAATATATGGCTATGTCTATGGCTATGGCGATGGCTATGTCTATGTCTATGGCTATAGCTAAGGCTATACCTGGCTATGGCTATGGCTATGGCTAAGGCTATGGCTATGTGGCTATGGCTATGACCATGGCTATGGCTACTGCTATGGCTATGGCTATGGCTATGGACATGGCTATATCTATGTCTATGTCAATATGGCTATAGTTATGGCTATGGCCATGACTCTGGCTATGGCTATGGCTATGGCAATGACAATGGCTATGTCTATGACTATGGATATGGCTATGGCAATGTCTATGGCTATGGCTATGGCTATGTCTATGTCTATGGCTATGGCGATGGCTATGGCTATATCTATATCTATGGCTATGGCTATGGCTATGTCTATTTCTATGTCTATGGCTATGTCTATGGCTGTGGCTATGGCTATGGCTTTGTCTATGGCTATAGCTATGGCAATGAATATGGCTATGGCTATGTCTATGTCTATGTCTATGGCTATGGCTATGGCTATGTCTATGTGGCTATGGCTATGGCTATGACTATGATTATTGCTATAGCTATGGCTAGGGCTAAGTTTATGGGTATGGCTATGGCTAAGTCTATGGCTATGGCTATGACTGAGGCTTTGGCTATGGCTATGTCTATGTCTATGGCTATGGCTATGGCTAATGGCTATGGCTATGTCTATGTCAATGGCTATGGCTTTTCCTATGGCTATGGCTATGGCTATGTCTATGTCTTTTTATGTCTATGTCTATGGCTATGGCTGTCTCTGGCTATGGGTATGACTATGTCTATGTTTATGGCTATGTCTATGGCTATGGCATTGGCTATGTGTATGGCTATGGCTATAGCTAATAGTATGTCTATGTCTTTGGCTATGGCTATGACAATGGCAATGGCAATGGCAATACCTAATGCTATGTCTATTGCTATGTCAATGGCTATGGCTACGGCTATGGCTATGGCTATGGCTATGGCTATGGCTATGTGGCTCTAGTTATGGCTCGGGCTATGTCTATGGCTATGGCTCAGGCTATGTCTATGTGGCTATGGCTATGGCTATGGCTATAACTATGCCTATGGCTATGGCTATGTTTATGGCTATGGTTATGGCTATGGCTATGTCTACATCTATGGCTATGGCTACAGTTATGGCTATGGCAATGTCTATGTCTATAGGTATGGCTATGCCTATGGCTATGGCTA
Source organism: Palaemon carinicauda (assembly GCF_036898095.1). NCBI lineage: Eukaryota > Metazoa > Arthropoda > Malacostraca > Decapoda > Palaemonidae > Palaemon > Palaemon carinicauda. The sequence goes on from NC_090741.1 coordinate 111,507,271, forward strand.
TGTCTATTGCTATTATTATTATTATTATTATTATTACTATCCAAGCTACAACCCTAGTTGGAAAAGCAAGATGCTATAAGCCCAGGGGCTCCAACAGGGAAAAATAGCCCAGTGAGGAAAGGAAATAAGGAAATAAATAAATGAAGAGAACAAATTAACAATAAATCATTCTAAAACAAGTAACAACGTAAAAACAGACATGTCATATATAAACTATTAACAACATCAAAAACAAATATGTTATAAATAAACTATAAAAAGACTCATGTCCGCCTGGTCAACAAAGAAGCATTTGCTCCAACTTTGAACTTTTGAAGTTCTACTGATTCAACCACCCGATTAGGAAGATCATTCCACAACTTGGTAACAGCTGGAATAAAACTTCTAGAATACTGCGTAGTATTGAGTCTCGTGATGAAGAAGGCCTGGCTATTAGAATTAACTGCCTACCTAGTATTACGAACAGGATAGAATTGTCCAAGGAGATCTGAATGTAAAGGATGGTCAGAGTTATGAAAAATCTTATGCAACATGCATAATGAACTAATTGAACGACGGTGCCAGAGATTAATATCTAGATCAGGAATAAGAAATTTAATCGACCGTAAGTTTCTGTCCAACAAATTAAGATGAGAATCAGCAGCTGAAGACCAGACAGGAGAACAATACTCAAAACAAGGTAGAATGAAAGAATTAAAACACTTCTTCAGAATAGATTGATCACCGAAAATCTTGAAAGACTTTCTCAATAAGCCTATTTTTTGTGCAATTGAAGAAGACACAGACCTTATATGTTTCTCAAAAGTAAATTTACTGTCGAGAATCACACCTAAAATTTTGAAAGAGTCATACATATTTAAAGAAACATTATCAATACTGAGATCCGGATGTTGAGGAGCCACCGTCCTTGACCTACTTACAATCATACTTTGAGTTTTGTTAGGATTCAACTTCATACCCCATAATTTGCACCATGCACTAATTCTAGCTAAATCTCTATTAAGGGATTCACCAACCCTAGATCTACATTCAGGGGATGGAATTGATGCAAAGAGAGTAGCATCATCTGCATAAGCAACAAGCTTGTTTTCAAGGCCAAACCACGTGTCATGTGTATATAGTATGAAAAGTAATGGGCCAAGAACACTACCCTGTGGAACACCGGATATCACATTCCTATAATCACTATGGTGCCCATCAACAACAACTCTTTGAGATCTATTACTTAAAAAATCAATAATAATGCTAAGAAACGACCCACCCACTCCCAACTGTTTCAGTTTGAAAACAAGGGCCTCATGATTAACACGGTCAAAGGCAGCACTAAAATCAAGGTCAATCATACGAACTTCCCGACCACAATCAAGGGATTTCTGTACAGCATTGGAGATTGTAAGAAGGGCATCACATGCTCCAAGGCCTTTACGAAAACCAAATTGCAAACTAGGGAGTAGATGATTACCTTCAGCAAACCTGTTAAGACGTTTTGCCAGAAGACGTTCAAAAACTTTAGATAATATGGGAGTTATGGAAATTGGGCGGTAATCAGTGGGACTTGAGCTACCACAAACACATTTACATAGAGGAGTAACATTACCAATTCTCCAACTAGTGCTAAAAGCTCCTCTTCTTGCTAACTTGCGCAAAATAACAGATAACTTTGGAGCTAAGAAATCTGCTGTCTTTATAAAAAACAAAGGAAAAATACCATTTGGGTATACACCTCCATAGGCATCAAGGTCCATCAACAGAGCTTTAATCTCACGAGATCGAAAAGCTAAACTAGTTAGTTTAGCCTCAGGAAAACAGGAATGAGGAAGTTCAAGTTTTTCATTACTCTGTTTACTGTCGAAAACATCAGCCAAAAGGGTTGCCTTTTCCTTTGGACAGTGAGTGACTGAGCCATCTGGTTTGAGTAAAGGAGGAACTGTTGTATCTACACCAAAGAGTACAGATTTAAGGGTAGACCACCATTTATGTTCCTGAGTTGTACCAGAAAGTGTTTCTTTTATGGTTAAATTGTACTCCTTTTCAGTTGAGGCATAAACTCTCTGAGCAAAAGCTCGAAGCTGAGTATAGTTGCTCCAGGTCAAATCTGATCTGTTACCCTTCCAAAGATGATAGGCCTCCTGTTTCTCCAAATAAGCACGTCTACAATCATCATTGAACCACGGTTTGTCCTTCACTCGGTACCTTAGCACACGAGAAGGGATACGCCTATCAATTATGTTGACTAGATTCTCATTCAAAGGGACAACAGGATCTGCACTATCATATAATTGTGACCAATTCAAGCACAAAAGATCATGCAAAATCCCATTCCAGTCTGCTTGGGATTTCATATAAATTTTACAAGAATATGATATATCAGGGACAGGCTGCTCAGTCTTCACTAATAATGAAATCAAGGCATGATCAGATGTCCCGACTGGAGAACCAACCTTACTAGTTATAACGCCAGGGGAGTCAGTGTATACGAGGTCCAAGCAATTACCAGACCTGTGAGTAGCTTCATTTATGATTTGCTCACAGCCTGATTCAGAGGCAAAGTCTAAAGCTCTTAAGCCATGGCGATCGGTAGGAGAGATAGAACTTAGCCACTCCCTATGGTGAGCATTAAAATCACCAACAAAGACAAAAGAAGCCTTTCTATCATCTTCTTGTATCTTAGCCATAATGGTAAGAAGACAATCGAAGATAGAATCATCTATGTCTGGATTCCGGTAGATCGAACACAAATAAAAGTTGTTATGCCTGCCACAAACTTTTATTACCTGAATCTCATGACATCCACATTGATAGCAGGACTTATGAGAAGCAGGGTACTCGGTCCTAATATACACCGCCATTCCCCTGGCCCTAGGGATGGCATCACGTTTCAACATTATTGGCTTCTTAAAACCAGTTATAAGGAGCTCAGATGAGTGCCTCATATTAGAAACCAAAGTTTCTGAGCACAAAAGAATATCATACTGTCTGGACGCAACTGTAAGGTCTTGGATATTTGCATGAAGACCACGAATATTGCAATACAGAAGACGACATTGACGAAATCTAGGACGTACTGGTCCCGGATTTCGCTCAATGTCTCCAGACAGCATAAGAATTAATAGAAATAAAAAAGAGACATCATACTTAAAAACTAGATTAACAAGAATTATAACAAAAACAATACGTACAGAATTATAAACAAAGTGATTGATGATACCCATAGACTATAGTAAAAAGTCGGAAAAACTGGTCAACATGGAGGAGCCGATACACCATGCAAGGCTAAATACCCTCCAGGATAGCCACTTCAACTGAAGGGAGGACAGTAAGGATGGTTTTGAGAAGAAAAATAATCAGAAAAAGGAAAAGACAACCTCTTGATAAACCACCAGGCATCCATGGCCCTTCTATTAAGCCTGCCCAACACACCATTTCAAAAAAACAAGAGGAAGGGAAAAAAATAAGATAGAATAGTGTGCCTGAGTGTACCCTCAAGCAAGAGAACTCCAACCCAAGACAGTGGAAGACCATGGTACAGAGGCTATGGCACTACCAAGACTAGAGAACAGTGGTTTAATTTTGGAGTGTCCTTCTCCTAGAAGAGCTGCTTACCACAGCTAAAGAGTCTCTTCTACCCTTACCAAGAGGAAAGTACACTGAACAAATTGCAGTACAGTAATTAACCCCTTGGGTGAAGAAGTGTTAAGTATCTCAATGTTGTCAGGTGTATGAGGAAAGACGAGAATATGTAAAGAATAGGCCAAACTATTCTGGGTAAGTGTAGGCAAAGAAAAAATAAGCCGTGACCAGAGAGAGGGATCCAATGCATTAATGTCTGGCCAGTCACAGGATCCAATACCTCTCTAGTGGTAGTATCTCAACGGGCGGCTGGGGCCCTGGCCAACCTACTACCTATGGGGGTAAAAGGGTTAAATAAACAACACTATCAATATCATTTGCTATGGCTATGGCTATGTCTCTGTCTATGGCTATGGCTATGGCTATCGCTATGTCTATGGCTATGACTATGTCTATATCTATGGCTATGTTGATGTCTATGGCTATGGCTATGGCTATGTCTATTTTTATGGCTATGGCTATGGCTATGGCTATGGGTATGTCTATGTCTATGGCTATGGCTATTTCTATGGCTATGGCTATGGCTATGGCTTGTCATATCTATGTCTATGGCTATGGCTGTCTATGGCTATGGCTATGTCTATGGCTATGGCTATGGCTATGTCTATGGCTATGGCTATGGCTATGCCTGTGGGTATGTCTGAGGCTATGGCTATGTCTATGGCAATGGCAATGGCAATGGTGATGTCAATGTCTATGGTTATGGCTATGTCTATGTTTCTGTCTATGACTATGGCTATTGGTATGGCTATGTCTCTCTATGGCTATGGCTATGTCTATGGCTATGGCTATTGCTATGGCTATGACTATCGATATGGCTATGTCTATGGCTATGGCTATGGCTATATCTATGTCTATGGCTATGGTTATGGCTATGTCTATGTCTACGGCTATGGCTATGGCTAAGGCTATGGCTATGTCCATGTCTATGCCTATGTCTCTGACTTTTTATGGCTATGTCTCTGTCTATGTCTATGGCTTTGACTGTGGCTATGGCTATGTATATTGCTATGTTTATGGCTATGGCTATGTCTATGTGTATAGCTATGGCTATGGCTATGTCTATGTCTATGTCTATGGCTATGGGTATGTCTATGTCTATGTCTATGGCTATGGCTATGGATATGTCAATGGTTATGTATATGATTATTGGGTTGGCTATCTCTATGGCTATGGCTATGGCTCTGTCTATGTTTATGGCTATGGATATGGCTTTGTCTGTCTATGGCTATGGTTATGGCTATGGCTACGTCTTTTTCTACGGCTACAGCTACGGCTACAGCTACGGCTAGGGCTACGGCTTAGGCTATGGCTATGGCATGGCTATGGCTTTTGTTCTGGCTATGGCTATGTCTTAATCTATGTCTAAGGCTATGGCTATGGCTATGTCTATGTCTATGGCTATGGCTATGGATATGGCTATAGCTTTGGCTATGTCTATGGCTATGGCTTCTTTTATGACTATGACTATGGCTATGGCTATGTCTCTGTCTTTGGCTATGACTATGGTTATCTCTATGGCTAAGGCTATGGCTATAACTCTGGCAATGTCTATGTCTACGGTTACGGCTACGGCTACGGCTATGGCTACGGCTACGGCTATGGCTACGTCTTTGGCTAAGGCTATGTCTATTTCATGGCTATGGCTTTGGCTATGGCTATGGCTAAATCTATGTCTATTGCTATGTCTAAGGCTATGACTATGGCTATGTCTATATCTATGTCTATGGTTATGTCTATGTGGCTATGGCTATGGCTATGTGTATGTCTATGGCTATGGATATGGCTATGTTTATGGCTATGGCTATGTCTTTGTCTATGGCTCTGGCTATGGCTATGTCTATGTCTACGGGAATGGCTATGGCTATGGCTATGGCTCTGTCTCTGTCTATGTCTATGAATATATATATGGCTATGTCTATGTCTATGTCTAGGACTATTGCTATGGCTATGGCTATGTCTATGACTATGTCTATGTCTAAATCTTTGGCTATGTCTATATCTATGGCTATGTCTATGGCTATGGCTATGTGTATAGCTAAGGTATAGCTATGTCTATGGCTATGGCTATAGCTATGTCTATGGCTATGGCTATAGCTATGTCTATGTCTATGGCTATGGCTATAGCTATGTCTAAGTCTGTAGCTATGGATATGGCTATGGCTCTGTCTGTATCTATGGCTATGGCTATGGCTATTTCTCTGCCCCTATCTATGGCTATGTCTATGTCTATGGCTACGTCTATGGCTATGGATGTGGCTATGGCTATGGCTATGGCCATGTCCATGGCCATGGCCAAGTCTATGTCTATGTTCATGGCTATGGCTTAGGCTCTGGCTATGTCTCTGGCTATGGCTATGTCTAAGTCTATGGCCTTGGCTATGGCTATGTTTATGTCTATGGCTATGGCGATGTCTATGTCTATGGCTCTGGCTATGGCTAGGTCTATGTTTATGGGTATGGCTATGGCTATGGCTCTGTCTATGTCTATGTCTAGGACTATGGCTATGGCTATGGCTCTGTCTATGTATATGGCTATGGCTATGGCTTCTATGGCTATGGCTATGACTATGTCTATGGCTAGGGCTATGGCTATGTGTATGGCTATGGCTATGTGACTATGGCTATGGCTATGGCTATGTCTATGTCTCTGGCTACGGCTACGGCTACGGCTATGGCTACAGCTACGGCTATGGTTACGTCTTTGGCTATGGCTATGTCTATTTCATGGATATGGCTTTGGCTATGGCTAGGGCTAAATCTATGTCTATTGCTATGTCTAAGGCTATGACTATGGCTATGTCTATATCTATGTCTATGGTTATGTCTATGTGGCTATGGCTATGGCTATGTGTATGTCTATGGCTATGGATATGGCTATGTTTATGGCTATGGCTATGTCTTTGTCTATGGCTCTGGCTATGGCTATGTCTATGTCTACGGGAATGGCTATGGCTATGGCTATGGCTCTGTCTCTGTCTATGTCTATGAATATATCTATGGCTATGTCTATGTCTATGTCTAGGACTATGGCTATGGCTATGGCTATGTCTATGACTATGTCTATGTCTAAATCTTTGGCTATGTCTATATCTATGGCTATGTCTATGGCTATGGCTATGTGTATAGCTAAGGTATAGCTATGTCTATGGCTATAGCTATGTCTATGGCTATGGCTATAGCTATGTCTATGTCTATGGCTATGGCTATAGCTATGTCTAAGTCTGTAGCTATGGATATGGCTATGGCTCTGTCTGTATCTATGGCTATGGCTATGGCTATTTCTCTGCCCCTATCTATGGCTATGTCTATGTCTATGGCTACGTCTATGGCTATGGATGTGGCTATGGCTATGGCTATGGCCATGTCCATGGCCATGGCCAAGTCTATGTCTATGTTCATGGCTATGGCTTAGGCTCTGGCTATGTCTCTGGCTATGGCTATGTCTAAGTCTATGGCCTTGGCTATGGTTATGTTTATGTCTATGACTATGGCGATGTCTATGTCTATGGCTCTGGCTATGGCTAGGTCTATGTCTATGGGTATGGCTATGGCTATGGCTCTGTCTCTGTCTATGTCTAGGACTATGGCTATGGCTATGGCTATGTCTATGTATATGGCTATGGCTATGGCTTCTATGGCTATGGCTATATCTATGTCTATGGCTATGGCTACGGCTACGGCTATGGCTACGGCTACGGCTACAGCTATATCTATGTCTATGGCTATGGTAATGGCTATGTCTATGTCTATGGCTATGGCTATGGCTATGGCTATGGGTATGGGAATGGCTATACCTATGGCTATGTCTATGTCTGTCTATGGCTATAGCTATGGCTATGATTATGTCTCTGGTTCTGGCTCTGGCTCTGGCTATGTCTACGGCTATGTCAATGTGGCTTTGGCTATGTGGTTATGGCTATGGCTATGGCTATATCTACAGCTACTGCTATGGCTACGTCTATGGCTATATCTATGGTTATGGCTCTGGCTAGGTCTATGTCTATATCTATGGCTATGGTTATGGCTATGAGTATGTCTTCATTTATGGCAATGGTTATGGCTATGGTTAAGGCTATGTCTATGGCTATGGCTATGTCTATGTCTATGGCTATGGCTATGTCTACGGCTAAGGCTACGGCTGTGGCTTCGGCTACAAGTACATCTATGGCTATGGCTATGTCTATGTCTATGGCTATGGCTATGGCTATGTCTATGTCTATGGCTATGGCTATGGCTATGTTTTTGGCTATGGCTAGGTCTATATCTATGGCCATTGCTATGGCTATGGTTATGTCTATTGCTATGGCTATAACTATGTCTATAGCTAAGGCTATGTCTATGGCTATGGCTATGGCTATGTATTTGGCTATGGCTAGGTCTATATCTATGGCTATTGCTATGGCTATGGTTATGTCTATTGCTATGGCTATAGCTATGTCTATAGCTAAGGCTATGTCTATGGCTATGGCTATGGCTATGGCTATGGCTATGTCTATGTCTATGTCTATGTCTGTCTATGGCTATGGCTATGGCTATAGCTATGTCTATGGCTATTGCTATGGCTATGGCTATGGTTATGCTATGTTCATGGCTATGGCTCTGGCTTTGTATATGGCTATGGTTATGGCTCTATCTTTCTATGGCTCTGGCTATAGTTATGGCTATGGCTATGGCTATGTCTATGGCTATGGCTATGGCTATGTCTATGTCTATGGCTATGGCTAAGGCTATGGCTATGTCTATATCTATGTCTATGGCTATGTCTATATCTATGTCTATGGCTCTGGCTATGGCTATGACTATGTTTATGACTATGGCTATGTCTATGTCTATGTCTATGGCTATGGCTAGGTCTATATATATGGCTAGGGCTATTTCTATGTCTAAGGCTATGGCTATGACTATGTCTCTGTCTATGTCTATGTCTATGGCTATGGCTATGGTCATGTCTAATGCTATGTCTATGGCTATGGCTATGGCCCTGTCTATATCTATGCCTATGGCTATGGCTAGGGCTCTGTCTATATCTATGGCTATGTCTATGTCTATGTCTATTGCTATATCTATGTCTATGTCTATGTCTCGGGCTATGGCTATGGCTATGTCTATGTCTATGGCTATGGCTGTCTATATATATGGCCCTGGCTATGGCTGTCTATATATATGGCCCTGGCTATGGCTATGGCTATGACTATGTCAATGTCTGTCTATGGCTATGGCTATGGATATGGCTATGTCTATGACTATGTCTATGTCTAAATCTTTGGCTATGTCTATATCTATGGCTATGTCTATGGCTATGGCTATGTCTTTGGCTATGTGTATGTCTATGTCTATGGCTATGGCTATAGCTATGGCTATGTCTGGCTATTGCTATGGCTGTGGCTATGGCTAAATCTATGTCTATGTCAATGTCTATGTCTTTGTCTGGTTATGGCTATGGCTATGGCTATGGCTATGGCTATGACTAAGACTAAAGCTATGGCTCTGGCTATATCTATGGCTAAGGCTATGGCTATGGCTATGGCTATGGCTACAGCTAAGGCTATGGCTAGGGCTACAACTATGTCTATAGCTAAGGCTATGGATAGGGCTACAGCTATGGCTATATCTATGTCTATTTATATGGCTAAGACTAAGGCTATGGCTATGGCTATGTGCATGTCTATGGCTATGGCTATGGCTATGGCTATATTCATGGATATGGCTATTGCTATGGCATTGGCTGTCTATATATATGTCTATGGCTCTCTATGGCTATGACTATGTCTATGTCTCTGTCCATGGCTATGGCTATGGCTTTGGCTATGGCTATGGCTAGGGCTATGGCTATGTTTATGTCCATATCTATGTCTATATCTATGGCTATGTCTATGTCTATGTCTAAGTACGGCTATGGCTATGGCTATGTCTATGTCTATGTCTATGTCTACATATATGTCTATGGCTATGTCTATGGCTATTTCTATGGCTATAATTCTGTCTCTGGTTCTGGCTCTGACTCTGGCTATGTCTATGGCTATGTCAATGTGGCTATGGCTAGGGCTATGTGGCTATGGCTATGGCTATGGCTATGGCTGTGGCTATGGGTATGGCTTTGTCTACCGCTAATGCTATAGCTACGGCTATGGCTACAACTACGGCTACGGATACGGCTATGGCTACGTCTATGGCTATGGCTCTGGCTCTGGCTATGTCTATGGCTATGGCTATGGCTATGTCTATGTCTATAACTATGGCTATGGCTATGTGTACGGCCAATGCTATGGCTACGGCTACAGCTACAAGTAGGTCTATGGCTATGGCTATGGCTCTGTCTATGGCTCTGGCTCTGGCTAGGGCTATGTTTATGGCTATGGCTATGTCTATATCTATGGCTATTGCTATGACTATGGTTATGTCTATGGCTAAGGCTATGTCTATGGCTATGGCTCTGGCTATGGCTTTGTCTACGACTATGGCCATGGCAATGGCAATGGCAATGGCAATGGCTATGGGTATATCTATGTCCATGGCTATGTCTGTCTATGGCTATGGCTATGGCTATGTCTATGGCTTTTGCTCTGGCTATGGCTATGGTTATGTCTTAGTCTATGGCTATGGCTCTGGCTATGGGTATGGCTATGGTTATGGCTATATCTGTTTATGGCTCTGGCTACGGCAATGGCTATGGCTAAGGCTATGGCTAAGGCTAAGGCTATGGCTTTTTTATGTCTATGTCTATGGCTCTGGCTATGGCTATATTTATGGCTATGGCTATGTCCATGTCTATGGCTAAGTCTTTGTCTATATCTATGGCTATGGCTCTGTCTATGTCTGGCTATGGCTATGGCTATCTCTATGTCTATGTCTATGTCTATATCTATGTCTGGCTATGGCTATGGCTAAGGCTAAGTCTATGTCTATGGATATGGCTATGGCTACAGCTACGGTCATGGCTAAGTTTACGGCTATATCTCTGGCTATGGCTATGGCTATTTCTATGGCTATGGCTATAGCTATGGCTATTTCTATGGCTATGGCTATGGCTATGTCTATGACTCTGGCTATGGCTATGTCTATGTCTATGGCTATGTGACTATGGCTATGGCTGTGGCTATGTCTATGTCTATGGCTATGGCTATGGCTATGTCTATGTCTATGGCTATGGCTACGGCTACGGCTATGGCTACAGCTACGGCTACAGCTACATCTATGCCTATGGCTATGGTAATGGCTATGTCTATGTCTATGGCTATGGCTATGGCTATGGGTATGGGTATGGGAATGGCTATACCTATGGCTATGTCTATGTCGAAAGACAAAAAAGGTATGACTTCGCTCCGAAAGACAAAGAAGACCGGACTTCGCTCCGTAAGGCAAAAAAGGCAGGACTTCGCCCCGAAACACGAAAATAGCCGAACTTTGCTCCATAGGCAAAAAAGGCCGGACCTTGCCCCGAGGCACAAAAAAGGCCGGACTTTGCTCCGAGAGACAAAAAAGGCCGGACTTCGCTCCGAAAGGCAAAAAAGGCCGGACTTCGCTCCAAGAGACGAAAAAGGCCGGACTTCGCTCCGAAAGGCAAAAAAGGCCGGACTTCGCTCCGAGACAAAAAAGGCCGGTCTCCGCTCCAGGAAACAAAAAAGGCCGGACTTCGCTCCAACAGACAAAAAAGGCCGGACTTCACACTGATAGACGAAAAAGGCCGGACTTCGCTAAGAAAGACAAAAGAGGCTGAACTTCGCTCCTGAAGGGAAAAAAGGCCGGACTTTGCTCCGAGAGGCAAAAAAGGCCGGACTTCGCTCCGAGAGGCAAAAAAGGCCGGACTTCGCTCCGAAAGACAAAAAGCGCCGGACTTCGCTCCGAAAGACAAAAAAGGCCGGACTTTGCTCCAAAAGGCAAAAAAGGCAGAACTTCTGTCTAAAAGAAAAAAAAGGCCGGACTTCACTCCGAAAGACAAAAGAGGCCGGACTTCGCTCCGAAAGGCTAAAAAGCCGGACTTCGCTCCGCAAGGCGAAAAAGGCCGGACTTCCCTCCGAAAGGCAAAAAAGGCCGGAATTTGCTCCGGGAGACGAAAAAAGCCGGAATTCACTTTAAAAGGCAAAAAGGCCGGACTTCCCTCCAAAAGGCAAAAAAAGGCCGGACTTCGATCCGAAAGGTAAAAAAGGCCGGGCTTTGCTCCGAAAGACAAAAAAGGCTGGACTTCGTTCCGAGAGACAAAAAAGGCCGGACTTCGCTCCGAGAGACAAAATAGGCCGGACTTCGCTCCGAGAGACAGAAAAGGCCGGACTTCGCTCTGAGAGACGAAAAAGGCTGGATTTTGCTCCGAAAGGCAAAAAAGGCCGAAATTCGCTCCGAAACATAAAAAAGGCAGGACTTCGCTCCGAGAGGCAAAAGAGGCCGGACTTCACTCCGAAAGGCAAAAAAGGCCGGACTTCGCTCCGAAAAAAAAAAAAGGCCGGACATCTCCGACAGACAAAAAGGCCGGATTTCACTCCGAAAGACAAAAAAGGCCGGATATCGCTCCGAAAGACAAAATAGGCCGGACTTTGCTCCGAGAGACAAAAGGCCGGACTTCGCTCTAAGAGACAAAAAAGGCCGGACTTTGCTCTGAAAGGCAAAAAAAGCCGAACTTCGCTCCGAAAGACAAAAAAGGCCGGACTTCGCTCCGAGAAGCAAAAGAGGCCAGACTTCACTCCGAAGGGCAAGAAAGGCCGGACTTCGCTCCGAAAGACAAAAAAGGCCGGACATCTCTCCCACAGACAAAAAAGGCCGGAATTCGCTCCGAAAGACAAAAAGGGCCGGACATCGCTCCGAAAGACAAAAAAGGACGGACTTCGCTCCGAGAGACAAAAAAAGGGGGGACTTCGCTCCGAAAGGCAAGAAAGGCTGGAATTCGCTCTGAGAGACAAAAAAGGCCGGACTTTGCTCCGGGAGACGAAAGAGGCCGGACTTCGCTCCAAAAGGCAAAAAATGCCGGACTTCGCTCTGGAAGGCAAAGAGGGCTGGACTTCTCTTCGAAAGGCAAAATAGTCCGGACTACGCTCCGAAAGACAAAAAAGGCCGGACTTCGCTCTGGGAGACAAAAAAAGGCCGGACTTCGCTCCGGGAGACAAAAGAGGCCGGACTTTGCTCCAAAAGGCAAAAAATGCCGGACTTCGCTCTGAAAGGCAAAGAAAGCTGGACTTCGCTCCGAAAGACAAAAAAGACCGGACTTCGCTCCCAAAGACCGATAAAGCCGGACTTCACTTCGAGAGAAAAAAAGGCCAGACTTCGATCCGAGAGACCAAAATGGCCGGACTTCGTTCCGAGAGACAAAAAAGGCCAGACTTCGCTCCGAAACGCAAAAAAAGCCGGACTTTGCTCCGAAAAGCAAAAAAGGCCTGACTTCGCACCTAAAGGCAAAAAAGGCCGGACTTCGCTCCGAAAGGCAAGAAAGGTCGGACTTTGCTCCGAAAGGCAAAAAAGGACGGACTTCGCTTCTAAATGCTGAAAAAGCCGGACTTCGCTTCGAGGGACAAATAAGGCTGCTCATTGCTCCAAAAGGCAAAAAAGGCCGGACTTCGCACTGAAAAGAAAAAAAGGCTGGACTTTGCTCCGAAAGTCAAAAAGGCCGGACTTCGCTCTGAAAAGCAAAAAAGGACGGAATTTGCTCCGAGAGACAAAAAAGGCCCGACTTCGCTCTGGGCGACAAAAAAAGGCCAAACTTCGCTCCGAGAGACAATATAGGCCGGACTTCGCTCCGAGAGACAAAAAAGGGCCGGACTTCACTTGGAAAAGCAAAAAAGGCCGGACTTCACTCCAAAAGGCAAAAAAGGCCGGACTTCGCTCGGAAGGCAAAAAAGGCCGGACTTCGCTCCGAGAGACCAAAAAGGCCGGACTTTGCTCCGAAAGGCAAAAAAGGCGGGACTTTGCTCCGAAACGCAAAAAAGGCCGGGACTTCACCCCGAAAGGCAAAAAAGGCCGGATTTTGCTACGAGAGACAAAATAGTCCGGACTACGCTCCAAGAGACAAAAAAGGCTGGACTTCGCTCTGAAAGACAAAAAAGGCCGGACTTCGCTCCGAAAGGCAAAAAAGGCCGGAATTCGCTCCGACAGACGAAAAAGGCCAGACTTCGCTCCGAGAGACATAAAAGGCCGGCTTCGTTTCGAGAGTAAAAAATGCCAGACTTCGCTCCGAGACACTAAAAAGGCCGGACTTCGTTCCGAGAGCCAAAAAAGGCCAGACTTTGCTCCGAAAGGCAAAAAAGGCCAGGCTTTGCTCCGAATGGCAAAAAAAAGCCGGACTTCACTCCGGAAGTCAAAAAAGGCCGGACTTCGCTCCGAAAGGCAAAAAAGGCCGGAATTCGCTCCGACAGACGAAAAAGGCCAGACTTCGCTCCGAGAGACATAAAAGGCCGGACTTCGTTTCGAGAGTAAAAAAGGCCAGACTTCGCTCCGGGAGACTAAAAAGACCAGACTTCGTTCCGGGAGCCAAAAAAGGCCGGACTTCGCTCCGAAAGGCAAAAAAGGCCAGACTTTGCTCCGAATGGCAAAAAAAGGCCGGACCTCACTCCAGAAGGCAAAAAAGGCCGGATTTCGCTCCGAAAGGCAAAAAAGGCCGGACTTTGCTCCAAAAGGCAAAAAAGGCCGGACTTCACTCCGAAAGGCAAAAAAGGCCGGACTTCGCTCCGAAAGACAAAAAAGGCCGGACTTCGCTCCGAAAGACAAAAAAAGGCCGGACTTTGCTCTGAAAGGCAAAAAAAGCCGGACTTCGCTCCGAAAGGCAAAAAAGGCCGGACTTCGCTCCTAGAGACGAAAAAGGCCGGACTTCGCTCTTGGAGACAAAAAAGGCTGAACTTCGTTCCGAGAGGCAAAAGAGGCGGGACTTCACTCCGAAAGGCAAAAAAGGCCGGACTTCGTTCCGAAAGACAAAAAAGGTCGGACATCTCTCTGACAGACAAAAGAGGCCTGACTTCGCTCCGAAAGACAAAAAAGGCCGGACATCGCTCCGAAAGACAAAATAGGCCGGACTTCACTCCGAGAGACAGGAAAGGCCGGACTTTGCTCTAGAGACAAAAAAGGCCGGATTTTGCTCTGAAAGGCAAAAAAGCCGGACTTCGTTCTGAAAGACAAAAAAGGCCGGACTTCGCTCCGAGAGGCAAAAGAGGCCGGACTTCACTCCGAAAGGCAAAAAAGGACGGACTTCGCTCTGAAAGACAGAAAAGGCCGGACATCTCTCCGACAGACAAAAAAGGCCGGACTTCCCTCCGAAAGACAAAAAAGGCCGGACATCGCTCCAAAAGACAAAAAACGACGGACTTCGCTCCGAGAGACAAAAAAGGGCGGACTTCGCACCGAAAGGCAAAAAAGGCTGGAATTCGCTCTGAGAGACAAAAAAGGCCGGAATTCGCTCCGGGAGACAAAAGAGGCCGTACTTCGCTCCAAAAGGCAAAAAATGCCGGACTTCGCTCTGAAAGGCAAAGAAGGCTGGACTTCGCTCCGAAAGACAAAAAAGGCCGGACTTCGCTCCCAAAGACCAAAAAAGCCTGACTTCCCTTCGAGAGAAAAAAAGGCCAGACTTCGATCCGAGAGACCAAAATGGCCGGACTTCGTTCCGAGAGAAAAAAAAGGCCGGACTTCGCTCCGAAACGCAAAAAAGGCCGGACTTTGCTCCGAAAAGCAAAAAAGGCCTGACTTCGCACCTAAAGGCAAAAAAGGACGGACTTCGTTTCTAAAGGCAAAAAAAGCCGGACTTCGCTCCGAAGCACAAATAAGGCCGCTCTTCGCTCCAAAAGGCAAAAAGGGCCGGACTTCGCTCTGAAAAGAAAAAAAAGGCAGGACTTTGCTCCGAAAGTCAAAAAGGCCGGACTTCGCTCTGAAAAGCAAAAAAGGACGGAACTTTCTCCGAGAGACAAAAAAGCCCCGACTTCGCTCCGGGCGACAAAATAAGGCCAGACTTCGCTCCGAAAGACAATATAGGCCGGACTTCGCTCCGAGAGACAAAAAAAGGGCCGGACTTCACTTGGAAAGGCAAAAAAGGCCGGACTTCACTCCGAAAGGCAAAAAAGGCCGGACTTCGCTCCGGAAGGCAAAAAAGGCCGGACTTCGCTCCGAAAGACAAAAAAGGACGGACTTCGCTCCGAGAGACAAAAAAAGGGGGGACTTCGCTCCGAAAGGCAAGAAAGGCTGGAATTCGCTCTGAGAGACAAAAAAGGCCGGACTTTGCTCCGGGAGACGAAAGAGGCCGGACTTCGCTCCAAAAGGCAAAAAATGCCGGACTTCGCTCTGGAAGGCAAAGAGGGCTGGACTTCTCTTCGAAAGGCAAAATAGTCCGGACTACGCTCCGAAAGACAAAAAAGGCCGGACTTCGCTCCGGGAGACAAAAAAAGGCCGGACTTCGCTCCGGGAGACAAAAGAGGCCGGACTTTGCTCCAAAAGGCAAAAAATGCCGGACTTCGCTCTGAAAGGCAAAGAAGGCTGGACTTCGCTCCGAAAGACAAAAAAGGCCGGACTTCGCTCCCAAAGACCGATAAAGCCGGACTTCGCTTCGAGAGAAAAAAAGGCCAGACTTCGATCCGAGAGACCAAAATGGCCGGACTTCGTTCCGAGAGACAAAAAAGGCCAGACTTCGCTCCGAAACGCAAAAAAAGCCGGACTTTGCTCCGAAAAGCAAAAAAGGCCTGACTTCGCACCTAAAGGCAAAAAAGGCCGGACTTCGCTCCGAAAGGCAAGAAAGGTCGGACTTTGCTCCGAAAGGCAAAAAAGGACGGACTTCGCTTCTAAATGCTGAAAAAGCCGGACTTCGCTTCGAGGGACAAATAAGGCTGCTCATTGCTCCAAAAGGCAAAAAAGGCCGGACTTCGCACTGAAAAGAAAAAAAGGCTGGACTTTGCTCCGAAAGTCAAAAAGGCCGGACTTCGCTCTGAAAAGCAAAAAAGGACGGAATTTGCTCCGAGAGACAAAAAAGGCCCGACTTCGCTCCGGGCGACAAAAAAAGGCCAAACTTCGCTCCGAGAGACAATATAGGCCGGACTTCGCTCCGAGAGACAAAAAAGGGCCGGACTTCACTTGGAAAAGCAAAAAAGGCCGGACTTCACTCCAAAAGGCAAAAAAGGCCGGACTTCGCTCGGAAGGCAAAAAAGGCCGGACTTCGCTCCGAGAGACCAAAAAGGCCGGACTTTGCTCCGAAAGGCAAAAAAGGCGGGACTTTGCTCCGAAACGCAAAAAAGGCCGGGACTTCACCCCGAAAGGCAAAAAAGGCCGGATTTTGCTACGAGAGACAAAATAGTCCGGACTACGCTCCAAGAGACAAAAAAGGCTGGACTTCGCTCTGAAAGACAAAAAAGGCCGGACTTCGCTCCGAAAGGCAAAAAAGGCCGGAATTCGCTCCGACAGACGAAAAAGGCCAGACTTCGCTCCGAGAGACATAAAAGGCCGGCTTCGTTTCGAGAGTAAAAAATGCCAGACTTCGCTCCGAGACACTAAAAAGGCCGGACTTCGTTCCGGGAGCCAAAAAAGGCCAGACTTTGCTCCGAAAGGCAAAAAAGGCCAGGCTTTGCTCCGAATGGCAAAAAAAAGCCGGACTTCACTCCGGAAGTCAAAAAAGGCCGGACTTCGCTCCGAAAGGCAAAAAAGGCCGGAATTCGCTCCGACAGACGAAAAAGGCCAGACTTCGCTCCGAGAGACATAAAAGGCCGGACTTCGTTTCGAGAGTAAAAAAGGCCAGACTTCGCTCCGGGAGACTAAAAAGACCAGACTTCGTTCCGGGAGCCAAAAAAGGCCGGACTTCGCTCCGAAAGGCAAAAAAGGCCAGACTTTGCTCCGAATGGCAAAAAAAGGCCGGACCTCACTCCAGAAGGCAAAAAAGGCCGGATTTCGCTCCGAAAGGCAAAAAAGGCCGGACTTTGCTCCAAAAGGCAAAAAAGGCCGGACTTCACTCCGAAAGGCAAAAAAGGCCGGACTTCGCTCCGAAAGACAAAAAAGGCCGGACTTCGCTCCGAAAGACAAAAAAAGGCCGGACTTTGCTCTGAAAGGCAAAAAAAGCCGGACTTCGCTCCGAAAGGCAAAAAAGGCCGGACTTCGCTCCTAGAGACGAAAAAGGCCGGACTTCGCTCTTGGAGACAAAAAAGGCTGAACTTCGTTCCGAGAGGCAAAAGAGGCGGGACTTCACTCCGAAAGGCAAAAAAGGCCGGACTTCGTTCCGAAAGACAAAAAAGGTCGGACATCTCTCTGACAGACAAAAGAGGCCTGACTTCGCTCCGAAAGACAAAAAACGCCGGACATCGCTCCGAAAGACAAAATAGGCCGGACTTCACTCCGAGAGACAGGAAAGGCCGGACTTTGCTCTAGAGACAAAAAAGGCCGGATTTTGCTCTGAAAGGCAAAAAAGCCGGACTTCGTTCTGAAAGACAAAAAAGGCCGGACTTCGCTCCGAGAGGCAAAAGAGGCCGGACTTCACTCCGAAAGGCAAAAAAGGACGAACTTCGCTCTGAAAGACAGAAAAGGCCGGACATCTCTCCGACAGACAAAAAAGGCCGGACTTCCCTCCGAAAGACAAAAAAGGCCGGACATCGCTCCAAAAGACAAAAAACGACGGACTTCGCTCCGAGAGACAAAAAAGGGCGGACTTCGCACCGAAAGGCAAAAAAGGCTGGAATTCGCTCTGAGAGACAAAAAAGGCCGGAATTCGCTCCGGGAGACAAAAGAGGCCGTACTTCGCTCCAAAAGGCAAAAAATGCCGGACTTCGCTCTGAAAGGCAAAGAGGGCTGGACTTCTCTTTGAAAGGCAAAATAGTCCGGACTTCAGTCTGAAAGACAAAAAAGGCCGGACTTCGCTCTGGGAGACAAAAAAAGGCCGGACTTCGCTCCGGGAGACAAAAAAGGCCGGACTTTGCTCCAAAAGGAAAAAAAATGCCAGACTTCGCTCTGAAAGGCAAAGAAGGCTGGACTTCGCTCCGAAAGACAAAAAAGGCCGGACTTCGCTCCCAAAGACCAAAAAAGCCTGACTTCCCTTCGAGAGAAAAAAAGGCCAGACTTCGATCCGAGAGACCAAAATGGCCGGACTTCGTTCCGAGAGAAAAAAAAGGCCGGACTTCGCTCCGAAACGCAAAAAAGGCCGGACTTTGCTCCGAAAAGCAAAAAAGGCCTGACTTCGCACCTAAAGGCAAAAAAGGACGGACTTCGTTTCTAAAGGCAAAAAAAGCCGGACTTCGCTCCGAAGCACAAATAAGGCCGCTCTTCGCTCCAAAAGGCAAAAAGGGCCGGACTTCGCTCTGAAAAGAAAAAAAAGGCAGGACTTTGCTCCGAAAGTCAAAAAGGCCGGACTTCGCTCTGAAAAGCAAAAAAGGACGGAACTTTCTCCGAGAGACAAAAAAGCCCCGACTTCGCTCCGGGCGACAAAATAAGGCCAGACTTCGCTCCGAAAGACAATATAGGCCGGACTTCGCTCCGAGAGACAAAAAAAGGGCCGGACTTCACTTGGAAAGGCAAAAAAGGCCGGACTTCACTCCGAAAGGCAAAAAAGGCCGGACTTCGCTCCGGAAGGCAAAAAAGGCCGGACTTCGCTCCGAGAGACCAAAAAGGGCCGGACTTTGCTCCGAAAGGCTAAAAAGGCTGAACTTTGCTCCCAAAGGCAAAAAAGGCCGGGACTTCACCCCGAAAGGCAAAAAAGCCCGGATTTTGCTACGAGAGACAAAATAGGCCGGACTTCGCTCCAAGAGACAAAAAAGGCTGGACTTCGTTCTAAAGGACAAAAAAGGCCAGACTTCGCTCCGAAAGGCAAAAAAGAACGGAATTCGCTCCTACAGACGAAAAAGGCCAGACTTCGCTCCGAGAGACATAAAAGGACGGCTTCGTTTCGAGAGTAAAAAAGGCCAGACTTTGCTCCAGGACACTAAAAAGGCCACACTTCGTTCCGAGAGCCAAAAAAGGCCGGACTTCGCTCCGAAAGGCAAAAGAGGCTTGAATTTGCTCCGAAACGCAAAAAAAGGCCGGACTTCACTCCGGAAGACAAAAAAGGCCAGATTTCGCTACGAAAGGCAAAAAAGGCCGGAATTCGCTCCGACAGACGAGAAAGGCCAGACTTCGATCCGAGAGACATAAAAGACCGGACTTAGTTTCGTGAGTAAAAAAGGCCAGACTTCGCTTCGGGAGACTAAAAAGGCCAGACTTCGTTCCGAGAGCCAAAAAAGGCCGGACTTCGCTCTGAAAGGCAAAAAAAGGCCAGACTTTGCTCCGATGGCAAAAAAAAGCCGGACTTCACTCCGGAAGGCAAAAAAGGCCGTACTTCGCTCAGAAAGGCAAAAAAGGCCGGACTTTGCTCCGAGAGGCAAAAAACGCCGGACTTCGCTCCGAAAGGCAAATAAGGCCGGACTTCGCTCCGTAAGACAAAAAAGGCCGGACTTTGCTCCGAAAGGCAAAAAAGGCCGGACTTTGCTCGGAAAGGCAAAAAAGGCCAGACTTCGCTCCGAAAGACGAAAAAGGCAGGACTTCGCTCTTGGAGACAAAAAAGGCCGGACTTCGCTCCAAAAGGCAAAAAAGGCCGGACTTCGCTCCGAAAGACAAAAAAGGCCGGACTTCGCTCCGGGAGAAAAAACAGGCCGGACTTCACTCCAACAGACAAAAAAGGCCGGACTTCACTCAGAGAGATGAAAAAGGCCGGACTTCGCTAAGAAGGACAAAAAAGGCTGGTCTTCGCTCCTAAAGGCAAAAAAGGCCGGACTTTGCTCCAAAAGGCAAAAAAGGCTGGACTTTGCTCCGAAACGCAAAAAAAGGCCAGGACTTCACCCCGAAAGGCAAAAAAGGCCGGATTTTGCTACGAGAGACAAAATAGGCCGGACTTCGCTCTAAGAGACAAGAAAGGCTTGACTTTGCTCCGAAAGACAAATAAGGCCGGACTTCGCTCCGAAAGACAAAAAAGGCCGGAATTCGCTCCAACAGACAAAAAAGGCCAGACTTCGCTCAGAGAGACATAAAAGGCCGGACTTCGTTTCGGGAGTAAGAAAGGCCAGACTTCGCTTCGGGAGACTAAAAAGGCCAGACTTCGTTCCGAGAGCCAAAAAAGGCCGGACTTCGCTCCAAAAGGCAAAAAAGGCCAGACTTTGCTCCGAATGGCAAAAAAAGGCCGGACTTCACTCCGGAAGGCAAAAAAGGCCGGACTTCGATCCGTAGGGCAAAAAAGGCCGGACTTTGCTCCGAGAGGCAAAAAAGGCCGGACTTCGCTACGAAAGGCAAAAAGGGCCGGACTTCGCTCCGATAGACAAAAAAGGCCGGACTTCGCTCCGAAAGACAAAAAAGGCTGGACTTCGCTCAGAAAGGCAAAAAATGCCGGACTTCGCTCTGAAAGACAAAAGAGGCCGGACTTCGCTCCGAAAGACAAACAAGGCCGGACTTCGCTCCGGAAGGCGAAAAAGGCCGGACTTCCCTTCAAAAGGCAAAAAAGGTCGGACTTCGCTCCGACAGACAAAAAAGGCCGGACTTCGCTCCGAAAGACAAAAAAGGCCGGACTTCTCTACGAAAGGCAAAAAAGCCGGACTTCGCTCCGAAAGGCGAAAAAGGACGACTTCCCTCCGGGAGGCAAAAAAGGACGGACTTCGCTCCAGGAGACAAAAAAGGCCGGACTTCGCTCCGAAAGGCAAAAAAGGCCGGACTTCGCTCCGAAAGACAAAAAAGGCCGGACTTCGCTCCGGTAGACAAAAAAGGCCGGACTTCGCTTCAACAGACAAAAAAGGCCGGACTTCACTCAAGAAGACGAAAAAGGCCGGACTTCGCTCCGAAAGACAAAAAAGGCTGGACTTCGCTCCTAAAGGCAAAAAAGGCCGGACTTGCTCTGAAAGGCAAAAAAGGCTGGACTTTGCTCCGAAACGCAAAAAAGGCCAGGACTTACCCTGAAAGGCAAAAAAGGCCGGATTTTGCTACGAGAGACAAAATAGGCTGGACTTCGCTCTAAGAGACAAAAACTGGACTTTGCTCCGAAAGACAAAAAAGGCCGGACTTCGCTCTGAAAGGCAAAAAAGGCCGGATTCGCTCTGACAGACAAAAAAGGCCAGACTTCGCTCCGAGAGACAAAAAGGCTGGACTTCGTTTCGAGAGTAAAAAAGGCCAGACTTCGCTCCGGGAGACTAAGAAGGCCAGACTTCGTTCCGAGAGCCAAAAAATGCCGGACTTCGCTCCATAAGGCAAAAAAGGCCAGACTTTGCTCCGAATGGCGAAAAAGGCCAGACTTCGCTCCGTAAGGAAAAAAAGCCTGACTTTGCTCCGAAAGGCAAAAAAGGCCGGACTTCGCTCCGAAAGGCAAAAAAGGCCAGACTTCGCTCCGAAAGACAAAAAAGGCCGGACTTTTCTCCAAAAGACAAAAAAGGCCGGACTTCGCTCTGAAAGACAAATAAGGCGAACTTCGCTCTGAAAGACAAAAAGGGCCGGACTTCGCTCCGAAAGGCGAAAAACGCCAGACTTCCCTCCGAAAGGCAAAAAAGGCCGGATTTCGCTCTGAAAGACCAAAAAAGGCCTGATTTCCCTCCGAAAGGCAAAAAAGGCCGGACTTCGCTCCGAAAGACGAAAAAGGCCGGACTTCGCTCCGGGAGACAAAAAAGGCCGGACTTCGCTCCAAAAGGCAAAAAAGGCAGGACTTCCCTCCAAAAGGCAAAAAAGGATGGACTGTGCTCTGAGAGGAGGAAAAGGCCGGACTTCGCTCCGAGAGGCAAAAAAGGCCGGACTTCGCTCCGAAAGGCAAAAAAAGGCCGGACTTTGCTTCGAGAGGCAAAAAAGGCCGGACTTTGCTTCGAAAGGCAAAAAAGGCCGGACTTCGCTCCGAAAGACAAAAAAGGCCGGACTTCGCTCCGAAAGACAAAAAAAGGCCGGACTTTGCTCCGAAAGGCAAAAAAGTCCGGACTTCGCTCCGAAAGGCAAAAGAGCCGGACTTCGCTCCGAAAGACGAAAAAGGCCGGAATTCGCTCTTGGAGACAAAAAACGCCGGACTTCGTTCCGAGACGCAAAAGAGGCCGGACTTCACTCCGAAAGGCAAAAAAGGCAAGACTTCGCTCCGAAAGACAAAAAAGGCCGGACATCTATCCGACAGACAAAAAAGGCCGGACTTCGTTCCGAAAGACAAAAAAGGCCGGACATCGCTTCGAAAGACAAAATAGGCCGGACTTCGCTCCGAGAGACAGGAAAGGCCGGACTTTGCTCTAGATACGAAAAAGGCCGGATTTTGCTCCGAAAGGCAAAAAAAGCCGAACTTCGCTCCGAAAGACAAAAAAGGCCGGACTTCGCTCCGGGAGGCAAAAGAGGCCAGACTTCACTCCGAAAGGCAAAAAAGGCCGGACTTCGCTCTGAAAGACAAAAAAGGCCGGACATCTCTCCGACAGACAAAAAAGGGCGGACTTCGCTCCGAAAGACAAAAAAGGCCGGACATCGCTCCGAAAGACAGAAAAGGACGGACTTCGCTCCGAGGGACAAAAAAGGGCGGACTTCTCTCCGAAAGGCAAAAAAGGCTGGAATTCGCTCTGAGAGACAAAAAAGGCCGGACTTCGCTCCAAAATGCAAAAACTGCCGGACTTCGCTCTGAAAGGCAAAGAGGGCTGGACTTCTCTTCGAAAGGCAAAATAGTCTGGACTTCGCTCAGAAAGACAAAAAAGGCCGGACTTCGCTCTGGGAGACAAAAAAAGGCTGGACTTCGCTCCGGGAGACAAAAAAGACCGGACTTTGCTCCAAAAGGCAAAAAATGCCAGACTTCGCTCTGAAAAGCAAACAAGGCTGGACTTCGCTCCGAAAGACAAAAAAAGCCGGACTTCGCTCCCAAAAACCAAAAAAGCCGGACTTCGCTTCGAGAGAAAAAAAGGCCAGACTTCGATCCGAGAGAGCAAAATGGCCGGACTTCGTTCCGAGAGAAAAAAAAGGCCGGACCTCGCACCGAAACGCAAAAAAGGCCGGACTTTGCTCCGAAAAGCAAAAAAAGCCTGATTTCGCACCTAAAGGCAAAAAAAGCCGGACTTCGCTCCGAAAGGCAAGAAAGGCCGGACTTTGCTCCGAAAGGCAAAAAAGGACGGACTTCGCTTCTAAAGGCAAAAAAAGCCGGACTTCACTCCGAGGGACAAATAAGGCCGCTCTTCGCTCCAAAAGGCAAAAAGGGCCGAACTTCGCTGTGAAAAGAAAAAAAAGGCAGGACTTTGCTCCGAAAGTCAAAAAGGCCAGACTTCGCTCTGAAAAGCAAAAAAGGACGGAACTTGCTTTGAGAGAAAAAAAAGGCCGACTTCGCTCCGGGCGACAAAAAAGGCCAGACTTCGCTCCGAGAGACAAATAGGCCGGACTTCGCTCCGAGAGACAAAAAAGGCCGGACTTCACTTGGAAAGGCAAAAAAAGCCGGACTTCACTCCGAAAGGCAAAAAAGGCCGGACTTCGCTCCGGAAGGCAAAAAAGGCCGGACTTCGCTCCGAGAGACCAAAAAAGGCCGGACTTTGCTCCGAAAGGCAAAAAAGGCCTGGACTTTGCTCCGAAAGGCAAAAAAGGCCAGGACTTCACCCCGAAAGGCAAAAAAGGCCGGATTTTGCTACGAGAGACAAAATAGGCCGGACTTCGCTCCGAAAGGCAAAAAAGGTCGGAATTCGCTCCTACAGACGAAAAAGGCCAGACTTCGCTCCGAGAGACATAAAAGGCCGGACTTCGTTTCGAGAGTAAAAAAGGCCAGACTTTGCTCCGGGACACTAAAAAGGCCAGACTTCGTTCCGAGAACCAAAAAAGGCCGGACTTCGCTCCGAAAGGCAAAAAAGGCCTTGACTTTGCTCCGAAACGCAAAAAAAGGCCGGACTTCACTCCGGAAGGCAAAAAAGGCCGGACTTCGCTCCGAAAGGCAAAAAAGGCCGGAATTCGCTCTGACAGACGAAAAAGGCCAGACTTCGCTGCAAGAGACAAAAAGGCCGGACTTCGCTCGAGAGTAAAAAAGGCCGGACTTCGCTCCGGGAGACAAAAAAGGCTGGACTTCGCTCAGAAAGGCAAAAAATGCCGGACTTCGCTCTGAAAGACAAAAAAGGCCGGACTTCGCTCCGAAAGACAAACAAGGCCGGACTTCGCTCCGGAAGGCGAAAAAGGCCGGACTTCCCTCCAAAAGGCAAAAAAGGTCGGACTTCGCTCCGACAGACAAAAAAGGCCGGACTTCGCTCCGAAAGACAAAAAAGGCCGGACTTCTCTACGAAAGGCAAAAAAGCCGGACTTCGCTCCGAAAGGCGAAAAAGGCCGACTTCCCTCCGGGAGGCAAAAAAGGACGGACTTCGCTCCAGGAGACAAAAAAGGCCAGACTTCGCTCCGAAAGGCAAAAAAGGCCGGACTTCGCTCCGAAAGACAAAAAAGGCCGGACTTCGCTCCGGTAGACAAAAAAGGCCGGACTTCGCTTCAACAGACAAAAAAGGCCGGACTTCACTCAAGAAGACGAAAAAGGCCGGACTTCGCTCCGAAAGACAAAAAAGGCTGGACTTCGCTCCTAAAGGCAAAAAAGGCCGGACTTTGCTCTGAAAGGCAAAAAAGGCTGGACTTTGCTCCGAAACGCAAAAAAGGCCAGGACTTTACCCGAAAGGCAAAAAAGGCCGGATTTTGCTACGAGAGACAAAATAGGCTGGACTTCGCTCTAAGAGACAAAAACTGGACTTTGCTCCGAAAGACAAAAAAGGCCGGACTTCGCTCTGAAAGGCAAAAAAGGCCGGAATTCGCTCTGACAGACAAAAAAGGCCAGACTTCGCTCCGAGAGACATAAAAGGCCGGACTTCGTTTCGAGAGTAAAAAAGGCCAGACTTCGCTCCGGGAGACTAAGAAGGCCAGACTTCGTTCCGAGAGCCAAAAAATGCCGGACTTCGCTCCAAAAGGCAAAAAAGGCCAGACTTTGCTCCGAATGGCGAAAAAGGCCGGACTTCGCTCCGTAAAGCAAAAAAAGCCTGACTTTCCTCCGAAAGGCAAAAAAGGCCGGACTTCGCTCCGAAAGGCAAAAAAGGCCAGACTTCGCTCCGAAAGACAAAAAAGGCCGGACTTTTCTCCAAAAGACAAAAAAGGCCGGACTTCGCTCTGAAAGACAAATAAGGCGAACTTCGCTCTGAAAGACAAAAAGGGCCGGACTTCGCTCCGAAAGGCGAAAAACGCCAGACTTCCCTCCGAAAGGCAAAAAAGGCCGGATTTCGCTCTGAAAGACCAAAAAAGGCCTGATTTCCCTCCGAAAGGCAAAAAAGGCCGGACTTCGCTCCGAAAGACGAAAAAGGCCGGACTTCGCTCCGGGAGACAAAAAAGGCCGGACTTCGCTCCAAAGGCAAAAAAGGCAGGACTTCCCTCCAAAAGGCAAAAAAGGATGGACTGTGCTCTGAGAGGAAAAAGGCCGGACTTCGCTCCGAGAGGCAAAAAAGGCCGGACTTCGCTCCGAAAGGCAAAAAAAGGCCGGACTTTGCTTCGAGAGGCAAAAAAGGCCGGACTTTGCTTCGAAAGGCAAAAAAGGCCGGACTTCGCTCCGAAAGACAAAAAAGGCCGGACTTCGCTCCGAAAGACAAAAAAAGGCCGGACTTTGCTCCGAAAGGCAAAAAAGCCGGACTTCGCTCCGAAAGGCAAAAGAGCCGGACTTCGCTCCGAAAGACGAAAAAGGCCGGAATTCGCTCTTGGAGACAAAAAACGCCGGACTTCGTTCCGAGACGCAAAAGAGGCCGGACTTCACTCCGAAAGGCAAAAAAGGCAAGACTTCGCTCCGAAAGACAAAAAAGGCCGGACATCTATCCGACAGACAAAAAAGGCCGGACTTCGTTCCGAAAGACAAAAAAGGCCGGACATCGCTTCGAAAGACAAAATAGGCCGGACTTCGCTCCGAGAGACAGGAAAGGCCGGACTTTGCTCTAGATACGAAAAAGGCCGGATTTTGCTCCGAAAGGCAAAAAAAGCCGAACTTCGCTCCGAAAGACAAAAAAGGCCGGACTTCGCTCCGGGAGGCAAAAGAGGCCAGACTTCACTCCGAAAGGCAAAAAAGGCCGGACTTCGCTCTGAAAGACAAAAAAGGCCGGACATCTCTCCGACAGACAAAAAAGGGCGGACTTCGCTCCGAAAGACAAAAAAGGCCGGACATCGCTCCGAAAGACAGAAAAGGACGGACTTCGCTCCGAGAGACAAAAAAGGGCGGACTTCTCTCCGAAAGGCAAAAAAGGCTGGAATTCGCTCTGAGAGACAAAAAAGGCCGGACTTCGCTCCAAAATGCAAAAACTGCCGGACTTCGCTCTGAAAGGCAAAGAGGGCTGGACTTCTCTTCGAAAGGCAAAATAGTCTGGACTTCGCTCAGAAAGACAAAAAAGGCCGGACTTCGCTCTGGGAGACAAAAAAAGGCTGGACTTCGCTCCGGGAGACAAAAAAGACCGGACTTTGCTCCAAAAGGCAAAAAATGCCAGACTTCGCTCTGAAAAGCAAAAAGGCTGGACTTCGCTCCGAAAGACAAAAAAAGCCGGACTTCGCTCCCAAAAACCAAAAAAGCCGGACTTCGCTCGAGAGAAAAAAAGGCCAGACTTCGATCCGAGAGAGCAAAATGGCCGGACTTCGTTCCGAGAGAAAAAAAAGGCCGGACTTCGCACCGAAACGCAAAAAAGGCCGGACTTTGCTCCGAAAAGCAAAAAAAGCCTGATTTCGCACCTAAAGGCAAAAAAAGCCGGACTTCGCTCCGAAAGGCAAAAAGGCCGGACTTTGCTCCGAAAGGCAAAAAAGGACGGACTTCGCTTCTAAAGGCAAAAAAAGCCGGACTTCACTCCGAGGGACAAATAAGGCCGCTCTTCGCTCCAAAAGGCAAAAAGGGCCGAACTTCGCTGTGAAAAGAAAAAAAAGGCAGGACTTTGCTCCGAAAGTCAAAAAGGCCAGACTTCGCTCGAAAAGCAAAAAAGGCCGGAACTTGCTTTGAGAGAAAAAAAAGGCCGACTTCGCTCCGGGCGACAAAAAAAGGCCAGACTTCGCTCCGAGAGACAAAAGGCCGGACTTCGCTCCGAGAGACAAAAAAGGCCGGACTTCACTTGGAAAGGCAAAAAAAGCCGGACTTCACTCCGAAAGGCAAAAAAGGCCGGACTTCGCTCCGAAGGCAAAAAAGGCCGGACTTCGCTCCGAGAGACCAAAAAAGGCCGGACTTTGCTCCGAAAGGCAAAAAAGGCCGGACTTTGCTCCGAAAGGCAAAAAAGGCCAGGACTTCACCCCGAAAGGCAAAAAAGGCCGGATTTTGCTACGAGAGACAAAAAGGCCGGACTTCGCTCCGAAAGGCAAAAAAGGCCGGAATTCGCTCCTACAGACGAAAAAGGCCAGACTTCGCTCCGAGAGACATAAAAGGCCGGACTTCGTTTCGAGAGTAAAAAAGGCCAGACTTTGCTCCGGGACACTAAAAAGGCCAGACTTCGTTCCGAGAACCAAAAAAGGCCGGACTTCGCTCCGAAAGGCAAAAAAGGCCTTGACTTTGCTCCGAAACGCAAAAAAAGGCCGGACTTCACTCCGGAAGGCAAAAAAGGCCGGACTTCGCTCCGAAAGGCAAAAAAGGCCGGAACTTCGCTCGACAGACGAAAAAGGCCAGACTTCGCTGCAAGAGACAAAAAGGCCGGACTTAGTTTCGAGAGTAAAAAAGGCCGGACTTCGCTCCGAGACTAAAAAGGCCGGACTTCGCTCCGAGAGCAAAAAAGGCCGGACTTCGCTCCGAAAGGCAAAAAAGGCCGGACTTCGCTCCGAAAGGCAAAAAAGGCCGGACTTCGCTCCGAAGGCAAAAAAGGCCGGACTTCGCTCCGAAAGGCAAAAAAGGCCGGACTTCGCTCCGAAAGACAAAAAAGGCCGGACTTCGCTCCGAAAGACAAAAAAGGCCGGACTTTGCTCCGAGAGGCAAAAAAGGCCGGACTTCGCTCCGAAGGCAAAAAAGGCCGGACTTCGCTCCGAAAGGCAAAAAAGGCCGGACTTCGCTCCGAAAGACAAAAAAGGCCGGACTTCGCTCCGAAAGACAAAAAAGGCCGGACTTGCTCCGAAAGGCAAAAAAGGCCGGACTTGCTCCGAGAGGCAAAAAAGGCCGGACTTCCTCAAAGGCAAAAAAGGCCGGACTTTGCTCCGAAAAGCAAAAAAAGCCTGACTTCGCTCCGAAGACAAAAAAGGCCGGACTTCGCTCCGAAAGGCAAAAAAGGCCGGACTTCGCTCCAAAAGGCAAAAAAGGCCGGACTTCCTCCAAAAGGCAAAAAAGGATGGACTTGCTCCGAGAGGCAAAAAGGCCGGACTTCGCTCGAGAGGCAAAAAAGGCCGGACTTCGCTCCGAAAGACAAAAAATGCCGGACTTCGCTCCAAAACATAAAAAAGGCCGGACTTCGCTCGAAAGGGAAAAAAGGCCGGAGTTCGCTCTGAAAGACAAAAAAGGCCGGACTTCGCTCCGAAAGAGAAAAAGGCCGGACTTCGCTCCGGGAGACAAAAAAGGCCGGACTTCGCTCCAAAGGCGAAAAAGGCCAGGACTTCCCTCCAAAAGGCAAAAAAGGATGGACTTGCTCTGAGAGGAAAAAGGCCGGACTTCGCTCCGAGAGGCAAAAAAGGCCGGACTTCGCTCCGAAAGGCAAAAAAAGGCCGGACTTTGCTCCGAGAGGCAAAAAAGGCCGGACTTTGCTCCGAAAGGCAAAAAAGGCCGGACTTCGCTCCGAAAACAAAAAAGGCCGGACTTCGCTCCGAAAGACAAAAAAAGGCCGGACTTTGCTCCGAAAGGCAAAAAAGGCCGGACTTCGCTCCGAAAGGCAAAAGGCCGGACTTCGCTCCGAAAGACGAAAAAGGCCGGAATTCGCTCTTGGAGACAAAAAAGGCCGGACTTCGCTCCGAGACGCAAAAAGGCCGGACTTCACTCCGAAAGGCAAAAAAGGCAAGACTTCGCTCCGAAAGACAAAAAAGGCCGGACATCTATCCGACAGACAAAAAAGGCCGGACTTCGTTCCGAAAGACAAAAAAGGCCGGACTTCGCTCCGAAAGACAAAAAGGCCGGACTTCGCTCCGAGAGACAGGAAAGGCCGGACTTTGCTCTAGATACGAAAAAGGCCGGATTTTGCTCCGAAAGCAAAAAAAGGCCGAACTTCGCTCCGAAAGACAAAAAAGGCCGGACTTCGCTCCGAGAGGCAAAAGAGGCCGGACTTCACTCCGAAAGGCAAAAAAGGCCGGACTTCGCTCTGAAAGACAAAAAAGGCCGGACATCTCTCCGACAGACAAAAAAGGGCGGACTTCGCTCCGAAAGACAAAAAAGGCCGGACATCGCTCCGAAAGACAAAAAGGACGGACTTCGCTCCGAGAGACAAAAAAGGGCCGGACTTCTCTCCGAAAGGCAAAAAGGCTGGATTCGCTCCGAGAGACAAAAAAGGCCGGACTTCGCTCCAAAAGCAAAAACTGCCGGACTTCGCTCTGAAAGGCAAAGAGGCTGGACTTCTCTTCGAAAGGCAAAAAGGCCGGACTTCGCTCAGAAAGACAAAAAAGGCCGGACTTCGCTCTGGGAGACAAAAAAAGGCTGGACTTCGCTCCGGGAGACAAAAAAGACCGGACTTTGCTCCAAAAGGCAAAAAATGCCAGACTTCGCTCTGAAAAGCAAAAAGGCTGGACTTCGCTCCGAAAGACAAAAAAGGCTGGACTTCGCTCCCAAAAACCAAAAAAGCCGGACTTCTCTTCGAGAGAAAAAAAGGCCAGACTTCGATCCGAGAGAGCAAAATGGCCGGACTTCGTTCCGAGAGAAAAAAAAGGCCGGACTTCGCTCGAAACGCAAAAAAGGCCGGACTTTGCTCCGAAAAGCAAAAAAAGCCTGACTTCGCACCTAAAGCAAAAAAAGCCGGACTTCGCTCCGAAAGGCAAAAAGGCCGGACTTTGCTCAGAAAGGCAAAAAAGGACGGACTTCGCTTCTAAAGGCAAAAAAAGCCGGACTTCGCTCCGAGGGACAAAAAGGCCGCTCTTCGCTCCAAAAGGCAAAAAGGCCGAACTTCGCTGTGAAAAGAAAAAAAAGGCAGGACTTGCTCCGAAAGTCAAAAAGGCCAGACTTCGCTCTGAAACGCAAAAAAGGACGGAACTTGCTTTGAGAGAAAAAAAAGGCCGACTTCGCTCCGGGCGACAAAAAAAGGCCAGACTTCGCTCCGAGAGACAAATAGGCCGGACTTCGCTCCGAGAGACAAAAAAGGCCGGACTTCACTTGGAAAGGCAAAAAAAGCCGGACTTCACTCCGAAAGGCAAAAAAGGCCGGACTTCGCTCCGAAGGCAAAAAAGGCCGGACTTCGCTCCGAGAGACAAAAAAGGCCGGACTTTGCTCCGAAAGGCAAAAAAGGCCGGACTTTGCTCCGAAAGGCAAAAAAGGCCGGACTTCACCTCCGAAAGGCAAAAAAGGCCGATTTTGCTCCGAGGACAAAAAGGCCGGACTTCGCTCCGAAAGGCAAAAAAGGCCGGATTCGCTCCTACAGACAAAAAGGCCGGACTTCGCTCCGAAAGAGACAAAAAGGCCGGACTTCGTTTCGAGAGAAAAAAGGCCAGACTTCGCTCCGGGACACTAAAAAGGCCAGACTTCGTTCCGAGAACCAAAAAAGGCCGGACTTCGCTCCGAAAGGCAAAAAAGGCGACTTTGCTCCGAAACGCAAAAAAAGGCCGGACTTCACTCCGAAGGCAAAAAAGGCCGGACTTCGCTCCGAAAGGCAAAAAAGGCCGGAATTCGCTCTGACAGACGAAAAAGGCCAGACTTCGCTCCAAGAGACAAAAAGGCCGGACTTCGTTTCGAGAGTAAAAAAGGCCAGACTTCGCTCTGGGAGACTAAAAAGGCCAGACTTCGTTCCGAGAGCCAAAAAAGGCCGGACTTCGCTCCGAAAGGCAAAAAAGGCCTGACTTTGCTCCGAAGCAAAAAAAGGCCGGACTTCGCTCCGAAAGGCAAAAAAGGCCGGACTTCGCTCCGAAAGGCAAAAAAGGCCGGACTTGCTCCGAGAGACAAAAAAGGCCGGACTTCGCTCCGAAAGGCAAAAAAGGCCGGACTTCGCTCCGAAAGACAAAAAAGGCCGGACTTCGCTCCGAAAGACAAAAAAGGCCGGACTTTGCTCCGAGAGGCCAAAAAGGTCGGACTTTGCTCCGAGAGGCAAAAAAGGCCGGACTTCGCTCCGAAAGGCAAAAAAGGCGGACTTCGCTCCGAAAGACAAAAAAGGCCGGACTTCGCTCCGAAAGACAAAAAAGGCCGGACTTGCTCCGAAAGGCAAAAAAGGATGGACTGTGCTCCGAGAGGCAAAAAGGCCGGACTTCCTCCAAAAGGCAAAAAAGGATGGACTTGCTCCGAAAAGCAAAAAAAGCCGGACTTCGCTCCGAAGACAAAAAAGGCCGGACTTCGCTGAGACAAAAAAGGCCGGACTTCGCTCCAAAAGGCGAAAAAGGCCGGACTTCCCTCCAAAAGGCAAAAAAGGATGGACTTGCTCCGAGAGGCAGAAAAGGCCGGACTTCGCTTCGAGAGGCAAAAAAGGCCGGACTTTGCTCCGAAAGACAAAAAATGCCGGACTTCGCTCCAAAACATAAAAAAGGCCGGACTTCGCTCCGAAAGGGAAAAAAGGCCGGACTTCGCTCCGAAAGACAAAAAGGCCGGACTTCGCTCCGAAAGACAAAAAAGGCCGGACTTCGCTCCGAAAGATGAAAAAGGCCGGACTTCGCTCCGGGAGACAAAAAAGGCCGGACTTCGCTCCAAAAGGCGAAAAAGGCCGGACTTCCTCCAAAAGGCAAAAAAGGATGGACTTCGCTCCGAGAGGATGAAAAGGCCGGACTTCGCTCCGAGAGGCAAAAAAGGCCGGACTTCGCTCCGAAAGGCAAAAAAAGGCCGGACTTGCTCCGAGAGGCAAAAAAGGCCGGACTTGCTCCGAAAGGCAAAAAAGGCCGGACTTCGCTCCGAAAGACAAAAAAGGCCGGACTTCGCTCCGAAAGACAAAAAAGGCCGGACTTTCGCTCCGAAAGGCAAAAAAGGCCGGACTTCGCTCCGAAAGGCAAAAGGCCGGACTTCGCTCCGAAAGACAAAAAAGGCCGGACTTCGCTCCGAGACAAAAAAGGCCGGACTTCGCTCCGAGACGCAAAAAAGGCCGGACTTCGCTCCGAAAGGCAAAAAAGGCGGACTTCGCTCCGAAAGCAAAAAAGGCCGGACTTCTATCCGAAGACAAAAAAGGCCGGACTTCGTTCCGAAAGACAAAAAAGGCCGGACTTCGCTCCGAAAGACAAAAAAGGCCGGACTTCGCTCCGAGAGACAAAAGGCCGGACTTTGCTCGAACGAAAAAGGCCGGACTTGCTCCGAAAGAAAAAAAGGCCGGACTTCGCTCCGAAAGACAAAAAAGGCCGGACTTCGCTCCGAGAGGCAAAAAGGCCGGACTTCACTCCGAAAGGCAAAAAAGGCCGGACTTCGCTCCGAAAGACAAAAAAGGCCGGACTTCTCTCCGAAGACAAAAAAGGCCGGACTTCGCTCCGAAAGACAAAAAAGGCCGGACTTCGCTCCGAAAGACAAAAAAGGCCGGACTTCGCTCCGAGAGACAAAAAAGGCCGGACTTCTCTCCGAAAGGCAAAAAGGCTGGAACTTCGCTCTGAGAGACAAAAAAGGCCGGACTTCGCTCCGAAGCAAAAAGGCCGGACTTCGCTCCGAAAGGCAAAAGGCTGGACTTCTCCGAAAGGCAAAAAGGCCGGACTTCGCTCCGAAAGACAAAAAAGGCCGGACTTCGCTCCGAGACAAAAAAAGGCCGGACTTCGCTCCGGAGACAAAAAAGCCGGACTTGCTCCAAAAGGCAAAAAAGGCCGGACTTCGCTCTGAAAGACAAAAAAGGCCGGACTTCGCTCCGAAAGACAAAAAAGGCGGACTTCGCTCCAAAACGAAAAAGGCCGGACTTCTCCGAGAGAAAAAAAGGCCAGACTTCGCTCCGAGAGAGCAAAAAAGGCCGGACTTCGCTCCGAGAGAAAAAAAAGGCCGGACTTCGCTCGAAAGCAAAAAAGGCCGGACTTTGCTCCGAAAAGCAAAAAAAGGCCGGACTTCGCCCTAAAGGCAAAAAAAGGCCGGACTTCGCTCCGAAAGGCAAAAAGGCCGGACTTGCTCGAAAGCAAAAAAGGCCGGACTTCGCTCCTAAAGGCAAAAAAAGGCCGGACTTCGCTCCGAGGGACAAAAAAGGCCGGACTTCGCTCCAAAAGGCAAAAAGGCCGACTTCGCTGAAAAGAAAAAAAGGCGGACTTGCTCCGAAAGCAAAAAGGCCGGACTTCGCTCGAAAGGCAAAAAAGGCCGGACTTGCTGAAAAAAAAAAGGCCGGACTTCGCTCCCGACAAAAAAAGGCCAGACTTCGCTCCGAGAGACAAAAAGGCCGGACTTCGCTCCGAGAGACAAAAAAGGCCGGACTTCGCTTCGAAAGGCAAAAAAAGGCCGGACTTCGCTCCGAAAGGCAAAAAAGGCCGGACTTCGCTCCGAAGGCAAAAAAGGCCGGACTTCGCTCCGAGAGACAAAAAAGGCCGGACTTGCTCCGAAAGGCAAAAAAGGCCGGACTTGCTCCGAAAGGCAAAAAAGGCCGGACTTCCTCCGAAAGGCAAAAAAGGCCGGACTTGCTCCGAGAGACAAAAAGGCCGGACTTCGCTCCGAAAGGCAAAAAAGGCCGGATTCGCTCCTAAGACGAAAAAGGCCGGACTTCGCTCCGAGAGACAAAAAGGCCGGACTTCGTTTCCGAGAGAAAAAAGGCCGGACTTGCTCCGGGACAAAAAAGGCCGGACTTCGCTCCGAGAACAAAAAAGGCCGGACTTCGCTCCGAAAGGCAAAAAAGGCGGACTTGCTCCGAAACGCAAAAAAAGGCCGGACTTCGCTCCGAAGGCAAAAAAGGCCGGACTTCGCTCCGAAAGGCAAAAAAGGCCGGACTTCGCTCCGAAGACAAAAAAGGCCAGACTTCGCTCCAAGAGACAAAAAAGGCCGGACTTCGCTCCGAGAGCAAAAAAGGCCGGACTTCGCTCGAGACAAAAAAGGCCGGACTTCGTTCCGAGAGCAAAAAAGGCCGGACTTCGCTCCGAAAGGCAAAAAAGGCCGACTTGCTCCGAAGGCAAAAAAAGGCCGGACTTCGCTCCGAGGCAAAAAAGGCCGGACTTCGCTCCGAAAGGCAAAAAAGGCCGGACTTGCTCCGAGAGACAAAAAAGGCCGGACTTCGCTCCGAAAGGCAAAAAAGGCCGGACTTCGCTCCGAAAGACAAAAAAGGCCGGACTTCGCTCCGAAAGCAAAAAAGGCCGGACTTGCTCCGAAGGCAAAAAAGGCCGGACTTTGCTCCGAGAGGCAAAAAAGGCCGGACTTCGCTCCGAAAGGCAAAAAAGGCCGGACTTCGCTCCGAAAGACAAAAAAGGCCGGACTTCGCTCCGAAAGACAAAAAAGGCCGGACTTTGCTCCGAAAGGCAAAAAAGGCCGGACTTGCTCCGAGAGGCAAAAAAGGCCGGACTTCGCTCCGAAAGGCAAAAAAGGGGACTTGCTCCGAAAGCAAAAAAAGGCCGGACTTCGCTCCGAAGACAAAAAAGGCCGGACTTCGCATCCGAGACAAAAAAGGCCGGACTTCGCTCCAAAAGGCGAAAAAGGCCGGACTTCCCTCCAAAAGGCAAAAAAGGATGGACTGTGCTCCGAGAGGCAAAAAGGCCGGACTTCGCTCCGAGAGGCAAAAAAGGCCGGACTTTGCTCCGAAAGACAAAAAAGGCCGGACTTCGCTCCAAAACATAAAAAAGGCCGGACTTCGCTCCGAAAGGGAAAAAAGGCCGGAGTTCGCCCTGAAAGACAAAAAGGCCGGACTTCGCTCCGAAAGACAAAAAAGGCCGGACTTCGCTCCGAAAGGAAAAAAAGGCCGGACTTCGCTCCAGGAGAAAAAAAGGCCGGACTTCGCTCCAAAAGGCGAAAAAGGCCAGACTTCCCTCCAAAGGCAAAAAAAAGGATGGACTTGCTCCGAGAGGCAAAAAGGCCGGACTTCGCTCCGAGAGACAAAAAAGGCCGGACTTCGCTCTAAAAGGCGAAAAAGGCCGGACTTCCTCCATAAGGCAAAAAAGGATTGACTGCGCTCCAGAGGCAGAAAAGGCCGGACTTCGCTCCGAGAGGCAAAAAAGGCGGACTTCGCTCCGAAAGACAAAAAAGGCCGGACTTCGCTCCGAAAGAAAAAAAGGCCGGACTTCGCTCCGAAAGGCAAAAAAGGCCGGACTTCGCTCCGAAAGACAAAAAAGGCCGGACTTCGCTCCGAAAGGAAAAAAGGCCGGACTTCGCTCCGAGAGACAAAAAGGCCGGACTTCGCTCCGAAGGCGAAAAAGGCCGGACTTCCTCCAAAAGGCAAAAAAGGCCATACTTGCTCCGAGAGGCAAAAAAGGCCGGACTTCGCTCCGAGAGGCAAAAAAGGCCGGACTTCGCTCGAAAGACAAAAAAGGCCGGACTTCGCTCCGAAAGGCAAAAAAGGCCGGACTTCGCTCCGAAAGGCGAAAAAGGCCGGACTTCCTCCGAGGCAAAAAAGGCCGGACTTCGCTCCGAGACAAAAAAGGCCGGACTTCGCTCCGAAAGGCAAAAAAGGCCGGACTTCGCTCCGAAAGACAAAAAAGGCCGGACTTCGCTCCAAAGCAAAAAAGGCCGGACTTCGCTCCGAGAGACAAAAAAGGCCGGACTTGCTCCGAAAGGCAAAAAAGGCCGGACTTTGCTCCGAAAGGCAAAAAAGGCGGACTTTGCTCCGAAACACAAAAAAGGCCGGACTTCATCCCGAAGGAAAAAAGGCCGGACTTGCTCCGAGAGACAAAAAGGCCGGACTTCGCTCCGAGAGACAAAAAAGGCCTGGACTTTGCTGAAAGACAAAAAAGGCCGGACTTCGCTCCGAAAGGCAAAAAAGGCTAGAATTTGCTCCGAAGACAAAAAAGGCCGGACTTCGCTCGGAGAGACAAAAAAGGCCGGACTTCGTTCCGAGAGGCAAAAAGGCCGGACTTCACTCCGAAAGGCAAAAAAGGCCGGACTTCGCTCCTAAGACGAAAAAGGCCGGACTTCGCTCCGAGAGACAAAAGGCCGGCTTTGTTTAGAGAGTAAAAAAGGCCAGACTTCGCTCCGGGACAAAAAGGCCGGACTTCGTTCCGAGAGCAAAAAAGGCCGGACTTTGCTCCGAAAGACAAAAAATGCCGGACTTCGCTCCAAAACATAAAAAAGGCCGGACTTCGCTCCGAAAGGGAAAAAAGGCCGGAGTTCGCTCTGAAAGACAATAAAGGCCGGACTTCGCTCCGAAAGACGAAAAAGGCCGGACTTCGCTCCGAAAGGAAAAAAAGCCGGACTTCGCTCCAGGAGAAAAAAAGGCCGGACTTTGCTCCAAAAGGCGAAAAAGGCCAGACTTCCCTCCAAAGGGCAAAAAAAAGGATGGACTGTGCTCCGAGAGGCAGAAAAGGCCGGACTTCGCTCAGGGAGAAAAAAAAGGCCGGACTTCGCTCTAAAAGGCGAAAAAGGCCGGACTTCCCTCCATAAGGCAAAAAAGTATTGACTGCGCTCCGGGAGGCAGAAAAGGCCGGACTTCGCTCCGAGAGGCAAAAAAGGCTGGATTTCGCTCCGAAAGACAAAAAAGGCCGGACTTCGCTCCGAAAGGCAAAAAAGGCCGGACTTCGCTCTGAAAGACAAAAAAGGCCGGACTTCGCTTCGAAAGGAAAAAAAGCCAGACTTCGCTCCGAGAGACAACAAAGGCCAGACTTCGCTCCAGAAGGCGAAAAAGGCCGGACTTCCCTCCAAAAGGCAAAAAAGGCCATACCTTGCTCCGAGAGGCAAAAAAGGCCGGACTTCGCTCCGAGAGGCAAAAAAGGCCGGACTTCGCTCTGAAAGACAAAAAAGGCCGGACTTCGCTCCGAAAGGCAAAAAAGCCGGACTTCGCTCCGAAAGGCGAAAAAGGCCGACTTCCCTCCGGGAGGCAAAAAAGGACGGACTTCGCTCCAGAGACAAAAAAGGCCGGACTTCGTTCCGAAAGGCAAAAAAGGCCGGACTTCGCTCCGAAAGACAAAAAAGGCCGGACTTCGCTCCAAAGCAAAAAAGGCCGGACTTCACTCAGAGAGACAAAAAGGCCGGACTTGCTCCGAAAGGCAAAAAAGGCCGGACTTTGCTCCGAAAGGCAAAAAAGGCGGACTTTGCTCCGAAACAAAAAAGGCCGGACTTCTCCGTAAGGCAAAAAAGGCCGGACTTTGCTCCGAGAGACAAAAAGGCCGGACTTCGCTCTGAGAGACAAAAAGGCTGGACTTTGCTGAAAGACAAAAAAGGCCGGACTTCGCTCCGAAAGGCAAAAAAGGCTAGATTTGCTCCGAAGACAAAAAAGGCCAGACTTCGCTCCGAGAGACAAAAAAGGCCGGACTTCGCTCCGAAAGGCAAAAAAGGCCGGACTTCGCTCCGAAAGGCAAAAAAGGCCGGAACTTCGCTCCGACAGACAAAAAAGGCCAGACTTCGCTCCGAGAGACAAAAGGCCGGACTTCGTTTAGAGAGTAAAAAAGGCCAGACTTCGCTCCGGGACACTAAAAGGCCAGACTTCGTTCCGAGAGCCAAAAAAGGCCGGACTTTGCTCCGAAAGACAAAAAAGGCCGGACTTCGCTCCAAAACATAAAAAAGGCCGGACTTCGCTCCGAAAGGGAAAAAAGGCCGGAGTTCGCTCCGAAAGACAAAAAGGCCGGACTTCGCTCCGAAAGACAAAAAAGGCCGGACTTCGCTCCGAAAGGAAAAAAAGCCGGATTTCGCTCCGAGAAAAAAAGGCCGGACTTTGCTCCAAAAGGCGAAAAAGGCCAGACTTCCCTCCAAAGGGCAAAAAAAAGGATGGACTGTGCTCCGAGAGGCAAAAAGGCCGGACTTCGCTCCAGGGAGAAAAAAAGGCCGGACTTCGCTCCTAAAAGGCGAAAAAGGCCGGACTTCCCTCCAAAGGCAAAAAAGTATTGACTGCGCTCCGGGAGGCAGAAAAGGCCGGACTTCGCTCCGAGAGGCAAAAAAGGCTGGATTTCGCTCCGAAAGACAAAAAAGGCCGGACTTCGCTCCGAAAGATAAAAAAGGCCGGACTTCGCTCCGAAAGGCAAAAAAGGCCGGACTTCGCTCTGAAAGACAAAAAAGGCCGGACTTCGCTTCGAAAGGAAAAAAAGCCGGACTTCGCTCCGAGAGACAACAAAGGCCAGACTTCGCTCCAGAAGGCGAAAAAGGCCGGACTTCCCTCCAAAAGGCAAAAAAGGCCATACTTGCTCCGAGAGGCAAAAAAGGCCGGACTTCGCTCCGAGAGGCAAAAAAGGCCGGACTTCGCTCTGAAAGACAAAAAAGGCCGGACTTCGCTCCGAAAGGCAAAAAAGGCCGGACTTCGCTCCGAAAGGCGAAAAAGGCCGACTTCCCTCCGGGAGGCAAAAAAGGCCGGACTTCGCTCCGAGAGACAAAAAAGGCCGGACTTCGCTCCGAAAGGCAAAAAAGGCCGGACTTCGCTCCGAAAGACAAAAAAGGCCGGACTTCGCTCCAGGAGACAAAAAGGCCGGACTTCGCTCCAAAGCAAAAAAGGCCGGACTTCACTCCGAGAGACAAAAAAGGCCGGACTTTGCTCCGAAAGACAAAAAAGGCCGGACTTCGCTCCTAAAGGCAAAAAAGGCTGGACTTTGCTCCAAAAGGCAAAAAAGGCTGGACTTTGCTCCGAAACACAAAAAAGGCCGGGACTTCACCCCGAAAGGCAAAAAAGGCCGGATTTTGCTCCGAGAGACAAAAAGGCCGGACTTCGCTGAAGAGACAAAAAAGGCCGGACTTCGCTCCGAAAGGCAAAAAAGGCCGGACTTCGCTCCGAAAGGCAAAAAAGGCCGGACTTCGCTCCGAGACAAAAAAGGCCAGACTTCGCTCCGAGAGAAAAAAGGCCGGACTTCGTTTCCGAGAGCAAAAAAGGCCAGACTTCGCTCCGAGACAAAAAGGCCAGACTTCGTTCCGAGAGCAAAAAAGGCCGGACTTCCTCCGAAAGACAAAAAAGGCCGGACTTCGCTCCGAAGGCAAAAAAGGCCGGACTTCACTCCGAGGCAAAAAAGGCCGGACTTCGCTCCGAAAGAAAAAAAGGCCGGACTTCGCTCCGAGACAAAAAAGGCCGGACTTCGCTCCGAAAGGCAAAAAAGGCCGGACTTCGCTCCGAAAGACAAAAAAGGCCGGACTTTGCTCCGAAAGGCAAAAAAGGCCGGACTTCGCTCCGAAAGGCAAAAAAGGCCGGACTTCGCTCCGAAAGACAAAAAAGGCCGGACTTCGCTCCGAAAGACAAAAAAGGCCGGACTTCGCTCCAAAGGAAAAAGGCCGGACTTCGCTCCGAAAGGCAAAAAAGGCCGGACTTCGCTCCGAAAGACAAAAAAGGCCGGACTTCGCTCGAGACAAAAAAGGCCGGACTTCGCTCCGAAGAGGCAAAAAAGGCCGGACTTCGCTCCGAAAGGCAAAAAAGGCCGGACTTCGCTCCGAAAGGCAAAAAAGGCCGGACTTCGCTCCGAAAGACAAAAAAGGCCGGACTTCGCTCCGAGAGACAAAAAGGCCGGACTTCGCTAGAGAGCAAAAAAGGCCAGACTTCGCTCCGGGACAAAAAAGGCCGGACTTCGCTCCGAGAGCAAAAAAGGCCGGACTTTGCTCCGAAAGGCAAAAAAGGCCGGACTTCGCTCCGAAAGGCAAAAAAGGCCGGACTTCCTCCGAAAGGCAAAAAAGGCCGGACTTCGCTCCGAAAGGCAAAAAAGGCCGGACTTCGCTCCGAAAGCGAAAAAGGCCGGACTTCGCTCCGAGAGACAAAAGGCCGGACTTCGCTCCGAGAGAAAAAGGCCGGACTTGCTCCGAAAGGCAAAAAAGGCCAGACTTCGCTCCGAGAGCAAAAAAGGCCGGACTTCGCTCCGAAAGGCAAAAAAGGCCGGACTTGCTCCGAAAGAAAAAAAGGCCGGACTTCGCTCCGAAGGCAAAAAAGGCCGGACTTCGCTCCGAAAGCAAAAAAGGCCGGACTTCGCTCCGAGAGGCAAAAAAGGCCGGACTTCGCTCCGAAAGGCAAAAAAGGCCGGACTTCGCTCCGAGAGCAAAAAAGGCCGGACTTCGCTCCGAAAGGCAAAAAAGGCCGGACTTGCTCCGAAAGGCAAAAAAGGCCGGACTTCCTCCGAAAGGCAAAAAAGGCCGGACTTGCTCCGAAGAGACAAAAAAGGCCGGACTTCGCTCCGAAAGGCAAAAAAGGCCGGATTGCTCCACAGACAAAAAAGGCCAGACTTCGCTCCGAGGACAAAAAAGGCCGGACTTCGTTTCGAGAGTAAAAAAGGCCGGACTTCGCTCCGGGACACTAAAAAGGCCAGACTTCGTTCCGAGAACAAAAAAGGCCGGACTTCGCTCCGAAAGCAAAAAAGGCCGGACTTTGCTCCGAAAGCAAAAAAAGGCCGGACTTCGCTCCGAAGGCAAAAAAGGCCGGACTTCGCTCCGAAAGGCAAAAAAGGCCGGACTTCGCTCCGAAGACAAAAAAGGCCGGACTTCGCTCCAAGAGAAAAAAGGCCGGACTTCGCTCCGAGAGACAAAAAAGGCCGGACTTCGCTCCGAGACAAAAAAGGCCGGACTTCGCTCCGAGACAAAAAAGGCCGGACTTCGCTCCGAAAGCAAAAAAGGCCGGACTTCGCTCCGAGACAAAAAAGGCCGGACTTCGCTCCGAAAGGCAAAAAAGGCCGGACTTCGCTCCGAAAGGCAAAAAAGGCCGGACTTGCTCCGAGAGGCAAAAAAGGCCGGACTTCGCTCCGAAAGGCAAAAAAGGCCGGACTTCGCTCCGAAAGACAAAAAAGGCCGGACTTCGCTCCGAAAGACAAAAAAGGCCGGACTTCGCTCCGAGGCAAAAAAGGCCGGACTTGCTCCGAGAGGCAAAAAAGGCCGGACTTCGCTCCGAAAGGCAAAAAAGGCCGGACTTCGCTCCGAAAGACAAAAAAGGCCGGACTTCGCTCCGAAAGACAAAAAAGGCCGGACTTCGCTCCGAAAGGCAAAAAAGGCCGGACTTCGCTCCGAGAGGCAAAAAGGCCGGACTTCCTCCAAAGGCAAAAAAGGCCGGACTTCGCTCCGAAAGAAAAAAAGGCCGGACTTCGCTCCGAAGACAAAAAGGCCGGACTTCGCTCCGAGACAAAAAAGGCCGGACTTCGCTCCAAAAGGCGAAAAAGGCCGGACTTCCTCCAAAGGCAAAAAAGGGACTTGCTCCGAGAGGCAAAAAGGCCGGACTTCGCTCCGAGAGCAAAAAAGGCCGGACTTCGCTCCGAAAGACAAAAAAGGCCGGACTTCGCTCCGAAAGGCAAAAAAGGCCGGACTTGCTCCGAAAGGCAAAAAAGGCCGGACTTGCTCCGAAAGGCAAAAAAGGCCGGACTTCGCTCCGAAAGGCAAAAAAGGCCGGACTTCGCTCCGAGAGACAAAAAGGCCGGACTTCGCTCCGAAAGGCAAAAAGGCCGGACTTCGCTCCTAAGACAAAAAAGGCCGGACTTCGCTCCGAGGACAAAAAGGCCGGACTTCGCTCGAGAGAAAAAAGGCCGGACTTCGCTCCGGGACACAAAAAGGCCAGACTTCGCTCCGAGAAGGCAAAAAAGGCCGGACTTCGCTCCGAAAGGCAAAAAAGGCCGGACTTGCTCCTAAAGGCAAAAAAGGCCGGACTTCGCTCCGAAGGCAAAAAAGGCCGGACTTCGCTCCGAAAGGCAAAAAAGGCCGGACTTCGCTCCGAAGACGAAAAAGGCCAGACTTCGCTCAAGAGAAAAAGGCCGGACTTAGTTTCGAGAGTAAAAAAAGCCAGACTTCGCTCCGGAGACAAAAAAGGCCAGACTTCGTTCCGAAAGAGCAAAAAAGGCCGGACTTCGCTCCGAAAGCAAAAAAGGCCGGACTTTGCTCCGAACAAAAAAAGGCCGGACTTCACTCGAAGGCAAAAAATGCCGGACTTCGCTCCGAAAGGCAAAAAAGGCCGGACTTGCTCCTGAGAGGCAAAAAAGGC
Organism: Palaemon carinicauda; assembly: GCF_036898095.1. NCBI lineage: Eukaryota > Metazoa > Arthropoda > Malacostraca > Decapoda > Palaemonidae > Palaemon > Palaemon carinicauda. The sequence goes on from NC_090741.1 coordinate 111,549,789, forward strand.
CGGACTTCGCTCCGAAAGGCAAAAAAGGCCGGACTTCGCTCCGAAAGACAAAAAAGGCCGGACTTCGCTCCGAAAGACAAAAAAGGCCGGACTTTGCTCCGAGGCAAAAAAGGCCGGACTTTGCTCCGAGAGGCAAAAAAGGCCGGACTTCGCTCCGAAAGGCAAAAAAGGCCGGACTTCGCTCCGAAAGACAAAAAAGGCCGGACTTCGCTCCGAAAGACAAAAAAGGCCGGACTTTGCTCCGAAAGGCAAAAAAGGTGGACTGTGCTCCGAGAGGCAAAAAAGGCCGGACTTCCTCCAAAAGGCAAAAAAGGCCGGACTGTGCTCCGAAGCAAAAAAGGCCGGACTTCGCTCCAGAAGACAAAAAAGGCCGGACTTCGCTCCGAGGCAAAAAAGGCCGGACTTCGCTCCAAAAGGCAAAAAAGGCCGGACTTCCTCCAAAAGGCAAAAAAGGGACTTGCTCCGAGAGGCAAAAAGGCCGGACTTCGCTCCGAGAAGCAAAAAAGGCCGGACTTGCTCCGAAAGACAAAAAATGCCGGACTTCGCTCCAAAACAAAAAAGGCCGGACTTGCTCCGAAAGGAAAAAAGGCCGGACTTCGCTCGAAAGCAAAAAAGGCCGGACTTCGCTCGAAAGACAAAAAAGGCCGGACTTCGCTCCGAAAGAAAAAAAGCCGGACTTCGCTCCAGGAGAAAACAAAGGCCGGACTTTGCTCCAAAAGGCGAAAAAGGCCAGACTTCCCTCCAAAGGGCAAAAAAAAGGATGGACTGTGCTCCGAGAGGCAGAAACGGCCGGACTTCGCTCCGGGAGACAAAAAAGGCCGGACTTCGCTCTAAAAGGCGTAAAAAGGCCGGACTTCCCTCCATAAGGCAAAAAAGTATTGACTGCGCTCCGGGAGGCAGAAAAGGCCGGACTTCGCTCCGAGAGGCAAAAAAGGCTGGATTTCGCTCCGAAAGACAAAAAAGGCCGGACTTCGCTCCGAAAGATAAAAAAGGCCGGACTTCGCTCCGAAAGGCAAAAAAGGCCGGAATTCGCTCTGAAAGACAAAAAAGGCCGGACTTCGCTTCGAAAGGAAAAAAAGCCGGACTTCGCTCCGAGAGACAACAAAGGCCAGACTTCGCTCCAGAAGGCGAAAAAGGCCGGACTTCCCTCCAAAAGGCAAAAAAGGCCATACCTTGCTCCGAGAGGCAAAAAAGGCCGGACTTCGCTCTGAGAGGCAAAAAAGGCCGGACTTCGCTCTGAAAGACAAAAAAGGCCGGACTTCGCTCCGAAAGGCAAAAAAGCCGGACTTCGCTCCGAAAGGCGAAAAAGGCCGACTTCCCTCCGGGAGGCAAAAAAGGACGGACTTCGCTCCGAGAGACAAAAAAGGCCAGACTTCGTTCCGAAAGGCAAAAAAGGCCGGACTTCGCTCCGAAAGAAAAAAAAGGCCGGACTTCGCTCCAGGAGACAAAACAGGCCGGACTTCACTCAGAGAGACGAAAAAGGCCGGACTTTGCTCCGAAAGACAAAAAAGGCTGGACTTCGTTCCTAAAGGCAAAAAAGGCTGGACTTTGCTCCAAAAGGCAAAAAAGGCTGGACTTTGCTCCGAAACACAAAAAAGGCCGGGACTTCACCCCGTAAGGGAAAAAAGTCCGGATTTTGCTACGAGAGACAAAATAGGCCGGACTTCGCTGTAAGAGACAAGAAAGGCTGGACTTTGATCTGAAAGACAAAAAAGGCCGGACTTCGCTCCGAAAGGCAAAAAAGGCCGGAATTTACTCCGACAGACAAAAAAGGCCAGACTTTGCTCAGAGAGACATAAAAGGCCTGACTTCGTTTCGAGAGTAAAAAAGGCCAGACTTCCTCCGGGAGACTAAAAAGGCCAGACTTCGTTCCGAGAGCCAAAAAAGGCCTTACTTCTCTCCAAAAAGCAAAAAAGGCCTGACTTTGCTCCGAATGGCAAAAAAAGGTCGGACTTCACTCCGGAAGGCAAAAAATGCCGGACTTCTCTCCAAAAGGCAAAAAAGGCCGGACTTTGCTCCGAGAGACAAAAAAGGCCGGACTTCGCTCCGAAAGGCAAAAAAGGCCGGACTTCGCTCCGAGAGACAAAAAAGGCCGGACTTCGCTCCGAAAGACAAAAAAGGCCGGACTTCGCTCCGAAAGATAAAAAAGGCCGGACTTCGCTCAGAAAGGCAAAAAATGCCGGACTTCGCTCCGAAAGACAAAAAAGGCCGGACTTCGCTCCGAAAGACAAAAAAAGCCGGCTTCGCTCCAGGAGAAAAAAAGGCCGGACTTTGCTCCAAAAGGCGAAAAAGGCCGGACTTCCCTCCAAAGGGCAAAAAAAGGCCGGACTTGCTCCGAGAGGCAAAAGGCCGGACTTCGCTCCGGGAGACAAAAAAGGCCGGACTTCGCTCCAAAAGGCGTAAAAAGGCCGGACTTCCCTCCAAAGGCAAAAAAGATTGACTGCGCTCCGGAGGCAGAAAAGGCCGGACTTCGCTCCGAGAGGCAAAAAAGGCCGGACTTCGCTCCGTAAGACAAAAAAGGCCGGACTTCGCTCCGAAAGATAAAAAAGGCCGGACTTCGCTCCGAAAGGCAAAAAAGGCCGGAATTCGCTCCTGAAAGACAAAAAAGGCCGGACTTCGCTCCGAAAGGAAAAAAAGGCCGGACTTCGCTCCGAGAGACAAAAAGGCCGGACTTCGCTCCGAAAGGCAAAAAAGGCCGGACTTCGCTCCAAAAGGCAAAAAAGGCCGGACTTGCTCCGAGAGGCAAAAAAGGCCGGACTTCGCTCGAGAGGCAAAAAAGGCCGGACTTCGCTCCGAAAGACAAAAAAGGCCGGACTTCGCTCCGAAAGGCAAAAAAGGCCGGACTTCGCTCCGAAAGGCAAAAAAGGCCGGACTTCCTCCGGGAGGCAAAAAGGCCGGACTTCGCTCCGAGAGACAAAAAAGGCCGGACTTCGTTCCGAAAGGCAAAAAAGGCCGGACTTCGCTCCGAAAGAAAAAAAAGGCCGGACTTCGCTCCGAGCAAAAAGGCCGGACTTCACTCCGAGAGACAAAAAAGGCCGGACTTTGCTCCGAAAGACAAAAAAGGCTGGACTTCGTTCCTAAAGGCAAAAAAGGCTGGACTTTGCTCCAAAAGGCAAAAAAGGCTGGACTTTGCTCCGAAACACAAAAAAGGCCGGACTTCACCCCGTAAGGGAAAAAAGTCCGGATTTTGCTACGAGAGACAAAAAGGCCGGACTTCGCTCCGAAGAGACAAAAAGGCTGGACTTGCTCTGGAAGACAAAAAAGGCCGGACTTCGCTCCGAAAGGCAAAAAAGGCCGGATTTACTCCGAAGACAAAAAAGGCCAGACTTTGCTCGAGAGACAAAAAGGCCTGACTTCGTTTCAAGAGAAAAAAGGCCAGACTTCCTCCGGGAGACAAAAAAGGCCAGACTTCGTTCCGAGAGCAAAAAAGGCCGGACTTCTCTCCGAAAGCAAAAAAGGCCGGACTTTGCTCCGAAAGACAAAAAAGGCCGGACTTCGCTCGGAGACAAAAAAGGCCGGACTTCGTTCCGAGAGGCAAAAAGGCCGGACTTCACTCCGAAAGCAAAAAAGGCCGGACTTCGCTCCGAAAGGCAAAAAAGGCCGGATTCGCTCCTACAGACGAAAAAGGCCAGACTTCGCTCCGAGAGACAAAAAGGCCGGACTTCGTTTAGAGAGTAAAAAAGGCCAGACTTCGCTCCGGGACACTAAAAAGGCCACGGACTTCGTTCCGAGAGCCAAAAAAGGCCGGACTTGCTCTGAAAGGCAAAAAGGCGGACTTTGCTCCGAAACGCAAAAAAAGGCCGGACTTCACACTGGAAGGCAAAAAAGGCCGGACTTCGCTCCGAAAGCAAAAAAGGCCGGACTTCGCTCCGAAAGACGAAAAAGGCCAGACTTCGCTCCGAGAGACAAAAAGGCCGGACTTAGTTTCGAGAGTAAAAAGGCCAGACTTCGCTCCGGGAGACTAAAAAGGCCGGACTTCGTTCCGAGAGCAAAAAAGGCCGGACTTCGCTCCGAAAGGCAAAAAAGGCCAGACTTTGCTCCGAATGGCAAAAAAAGGCCGGACTTCACTCCGGAAGGCAAAAAAGGCCGGACTTCGCTCCGAAAGGCAAAAAAGGCCGGACTTTGCTCCGAGAGGCAAAAAAGGCCGGACTTCGCTCCGAAAGGCAAAAAAGGCCGGACTTCGCTCCGAGAGACAAAAAAGGCCGGACTTTCGCTCCGAAAGGCAAAAAAGGCCGGACTTTGCTCCGAAAGGCAAAAAAGGCCGGACTTCGCTCCGAAAGGCAAAAAAGGCCGGACTTCGCTCGAGAGACAAAAAGGCCGGACTTCGCTCCGAAAGGCAAAAAGGCCGGATTCGCTCCTAAGACAAAAAAGGCCGGACTTCGCTCCGAGGACAAAAAGGCCGGACTTCGCTCGAGAGCAAAAAAGGCCAGACTTCGCTCCGGACAAAAAAGGCCGGACTTCGTTCCGAGAACAAAAAAGGCCGGACTTCGCTCCGAAAGGCAAAAAAGGCCGGACTTTGCTCCTAAAGCAAAAAAGGCCGGACTTCGCTCCGAAAGGCAAAAAAGGCCGGACTTCGCTCCGAAAGGCAAAAAAGGCCGGACTTCGCTCCGACAGACGAAAAAGGCCGGACTTCGCTGCAAGAGATATAAAAGGCCGGACTTAGTTTCGAGAGTAAAAAAAGCCAGACTTCGCTCCGGGAGACTAAAAAGGCCAGACTTCGTTCCGAGAGCCAAAAAAGGCCGGACTTCGCTCCGAAATGCAAAAAAGGCCAGACTTTGCTCCGAATTTCAAAAAAAGGTCGGACTTCACTCCGGAAGGCAAAAAATGCCGGACTTCGCTCCGAAAGGCAAAAAAGCCCGGACTTTGCTCTGAGAGGCAAAAAAGGCCGGACTTCGCTCCGAAAGGCAAAAAAGGCCGGACTTCGCTCCGAAAGACAAAAAAGGACGGACTTCGCTCCGAAAGACAAAAAAGGCCGGACTTTGCTCCGGGAGGCAAAAAAGGCCGGACTTTGCTCCGAGAGGCAAAAAAGGCCGGACTTCGCTCCGAAAGGCAAAAAAGGCCGGACTTCGCTCCGAAAGACAAAAAAGGCCGGACTTCGCTCCGAAAGACAAAAAAGGCCGGACTTTGCTCCGAAAGGCAAAAAAGGATGGACTGTGCTCCGAGAGGCAGAAAAGGCCGGACTTCCCTCCAAAAGGCAAAAAAGGATGGACTGTGCTCCGAAAAGCAAAAAAAGCCGGACTTCGCTCCAGAAGACCAAAAAGGCCGGACTTCGCTCTTTGACACAAAAAAGGCCGGACTTCGCTCCAAAAGGCGAAAAAGGCCGGACTTCCCTCCAAAAGGCAAAAAAGGATAGACTGTGCTCCGAGAGGCAGAAAAGGCCGGACTTCGCTTCGAGAAGCAAAAAAGGCCGGACTTTGCTCCGAAAGACAAAAAATGCCGGACTTCGCTCCAAAACATAGAAAAGGCCGGACTTCGCTCCGAAAGGGAAAAAAGGCCGGAGTTCGCTCTGAAAGACAATAAAGGCCGGACTTCGCTTCGAAAGACAAAAAAGGCCGGACTTCGCTCCGAAAGGAAAAAAAGCCGGACTTCGCTCCAGGAGAAAACAAAGGCCGGACTTTGCTCCAAAAGGCGAAAAAGGCCAGACTTCCCTCCAAAGGGCAAAAAAAAGGATGGACTGTGCTCCGAGAGGCAGAAACGGCCGGACTTCGCTCCGGGAGACAAAAAAGGCCGGACTTCGCTCTAAAAGGCGTAAAAAGGCCGGACTTCCCTCCATAAGGCAAAAAAGTATTGACTGCGCTCCGGGAGGCAGAAAAGGCCGGACTTCGCTCCGAGAGGCAAAAAAGGCTGGATTTCGCTCCGAAAGACAAAAAAGGCCGGACTTCGCTCCGATAGATAAAAAAGGCCGGACTTCGCTCCGAAAGGCAAAAAAGGCCGGAATTCGCTCTGAAAGACAAAAAAGGCCGGACTTCGCTTCGAAAGGAAAAAAAGCCGGACTTCGCTCCGAGAGACAACAAAGGCCAGACTTCGCTCCAGAAGGCTAAAAAGGCCGGACTTCCCTCCAAAAGGCAAAAAAGGCCATACCTTGCTCCGAGAGGCAAAAAAGGCCGGACTTCGCTCTGAGAGGCAAAAAAGGCCGGACTTCGCTCTGAAAGACAAAAAAGGCCGGACTTCGCTCCGAAAGGCAAAAAAGCCGGACTTCGCTCCGAAAGGCGAAAAAGGCCGACTTCCCTCCGGGAGGCAGAAAAGGACGGACTTCGCTCCGAGAGACAAAAAAGGCCAGACTTCGTTCCGAAAGGCAAAAAAGGCCGGACTTCACTCCGAAAGAAAAAAAAGGCCGGACTTCGCTCCAGGAGACAAAACAGGCCGGACTTCACTCAGAGAGACGAAAAAGGCCGGACTTTGCTCCGAAAGACAAAAAAGGCTGGACTTCGTTCCTAAAGGCAAAAAAGGCTGGACTTTGCTCCAAAAGGCAAAAAAGGCTGGACTTTGCTCCGAAACACAAAAAAGGCCGGGACTTCACCCCGTAAGGGAAAAAAGTCCGGATTTTGCTACGAGAGACAAAATAGGCCGGACTTCGCTGTAAGAGACAAGAAAGGCTGGACTTTGTTCTGAAAGACAAAAAAGGCCGGACTTCGCTCCGAAAGGCAAAAAAGGCCGGAATTTACTCCGACAGACAAAAAAGGCCAGACTTTGCTCAGAGAGACATAAAAGGCCTGACTTCGTTTCGAGAGTAAAAAAGGCCAGACTTCCCTCCGGGAGACTAAAAAGGCCAGAAATCGTTCCGAGAGCCAAAAAAGGCCTTACTTCTCTCCAAAAAGCAAAAAAGGCCTGACTTTGCTCCGAATGGCAAAAAAAGGTCGGACTTCACTCCGGAAGTCAAAAAATGCCGGACTTCTCTCCGAAAGGCAAAAAAGGCCGGACTTTGCTCCGAGAGACAAAAAAGGCCGGACTTCGCTCCGAAAGGCAAAAAAGGCCGGACTTCGCTCCGAGAGACCAAAAAAGGCCGGACTTCGCTCCGAAAGACAAAAAAGGCCGGACTTCGCTCCGAAAGATAAAAAAGGCCGGACTTCGCTCAGAAAGGCAAAAAATGCCGGACTTCGCTCCGAAAGACAAAAAAGGCCGGACTTCGCTCCGAAAGACAAAAAAAGCCGGGCTTCGCTCCAGGAGAAAACAAAGGCCGGACTTTGCTCCAAAAGGCGAAAAAGGCCAGACTTCCCTCCAAAGGGCAAAAAAAGGATGGACTGTGCTCCGAGAGGCAGAAACGGCCGGACTTCGCTCCGGGAGACAAAAAAGGCCGGACTTCGCTCTAAAAGGCGTAAAAAGGCCGGACTTCCCTCCATAAGGCAAAAAAGTATTGACTGCGCTCCGGGAGGCAGAAAAGGCCGGACTTCGCTCTGAGAGGCAAAAAAGGCTGGATTTCGCTCCGAAAGACAAAAAAGGCCGGACTTCGCTCCGAAAGATAAAAAAGGCCGGACTTCGCTCCGAAAGGCAAAAAAGGCCGGAATTCGCTCTGAAAGACAAAAAATGCCGGACTTCGCTTCGAAAGGAAAAAAAGCCGGACTTCGCTCCGAGAGACAACAAAGGCCAGACTTCGCTCCAGAAGGCGAAAAAGGCCGGACTTCCCTCCAAAAGGCAAAAAAGGCCATACCTTGCTCCGAGAGGCAAAAAAGGCCGGACTTCGCTCTGAGAGGCAAAAAAGGCCGGACTTCGCTCTGAAAGACAAAAAAGGCCGGACTTCGCTCCGAAAGGCAAAAAAGCCGGACTTCGCTCCGAAAGGCGAAAAAGGCCGACTTCCCTCCGGGAGGCAGAAAAGGACGGACTTCGCTCCGAGAGACAAAAAAGGCCGGACTTCGTTCCGAAAGGCAAAAAAGGCCGGACTTCGCTCCGAAAGAAAAAAGGCCAGACTTCGCTCCAGGAGACAAAACAGGCCGGACTTCACTCAGAGAGACGAAAAAGGCCGGACTTTGCTCCGAAAGACAAAAAAGGCTGGACTTCGTTCCTAAAGGCAAAAAAGGCTGGACTTTGCTCCAAAAGGCAAAAAAGGCTGGACTTTGCTCCGAAACACAAAAAAGGCCGGGACTTCACCCCGTAAGGGAAAAAAGTCCGGATTTTGCTACGAGAGACAAAATAGGCCGGACTTCGCTGTAAGAGACAAGAAAGGCTGGACTTTGATCTGGAAGACAAAAAAGGCCGGACTTCGCTCCGAAAGACAAAAAAGGCCGGAATTTACTCCGACAGACAAAAAAGGCCAGACTTTGCTCAGAGAGACATAAAAGGCCTGACTTCGTTTCGAGAGTAAAAAAGGCCAGACTTCCCTCCGGGAGACAAAAAAGGCCAGACTTCGTTCCGAGAGCCAAAAAAGGCCTTACTTCTCTCCAAAAAGCAAAAAAGGCCTGACTTTGCTCCGAATGGCAAAAAAAAGTCGGACTTCACTCCGGAAGGCAAAAAATGCCGGACTTCTCTCCGAAAGGCAAAAAAGGCCGGACTTTGCTCCGAGAGACAAAAAAGGCCGGACTTCGCTCCGAAAGGCAAAAAAGGCCGGACTTCGCTCCGAGAGACCAAAAAAGGCCGGACTTCGCTCCGAAAGACAAAAGAGGCCGGACTTCGCTCCGAAAGATAAAAAAGGCCGGACTTCGCTCAGAAAGGCAAAAAATGCCGGACTTCGCTCTGAAAGACAAAAAAGGCTGGACTTCGCTCCGGAAGACAAAAAAGGCCGGGCTTCGCTCCAAAGGGGAAAAAGGCCGGACTTCCCTCCAAAAGGCAAAAAAGGCCGGACTTCGCTCCGAAAGACAAGAAAGGCCGGACTTCGCTCATGGAGACAAAAAAGGCCGGACTTCGTTCCGAGAGGCAAAAAGAGGCCGGACTTCACTCCGAAAGGCAAAAAAGGCCGGACTTCGCTCCGAAAGGCAAAAAAGGCCGGAATTCGCTCCTACAGACGAAAAAGGCCAGACTTCGCTCCGAGAGACATAAAAGGCCGGCTTCGTTTAGAGAGTAAAAAAGGCCAGACTTCGCTCCGGGACACTAAAAAGGCCACACTTCGTTCCAAGAGCCAAAAAAGGTCGGAATTTGCTCTGAAAGGCAGAAAAGGCTTGACTTTGCTCCGAAACGCAAAAAAAGGCCGGACTTCACACCGGAAGGCAAAAAAGACCGGACCTCGCACCGAAAGGCAAGAAAGGCCGGAATTCGCTCCGACAGACGAAAAAGGCCAGACTTCGTTCCGAGAGACATAAAACGCCGGACTTAGTTTCGAGAGTAAAAAAGGCCAGACTTCGCTACGGGAGACTAAAAAGGCCAGACTTCGTTCCGAGAGCCAAAAAAGGCCGGACTTCGCTCCGAAATGCAAAAAAGGCCAGACTTTGCTCCGAATGGCAAAAAAAGGCCGGACTTCACTCCGGAAGGCAAAAAAGGCCGGACTTCGCTCCGAAAGGCAAAAAAGGCCGGACTTTGCTCCGAGAGGCAAAAAAGGCCGGACTTCGCTCCGAAAGGCAAAAAAGGCCGGACTTCGCTCCGAGAGACCAAAAAAGGCCGGACTTGCTCCGAAAAGCAAAAAAGGCTGGACTTGCTCCGAAAGGCAAAAAAGGCCGGACTTCACCTCCGAAAGGCAAAAAAGGCCAAATTTTGCTACGAGAGACAAAAAGGCCGGACTTCGCTCCGAAAGGCAAAAATGCCGGACTTCGCTCCTAAGACGAAAAAGGCCAGACTTCGCTCCGAGAGACAAAAGGCCGGACTTCGTTTCCGAGAGTAAAAAAGGCCAGACTTCACTCCGGGACAAAAAAGGCCAGACTTCGTTCCGAGAACAAAAAAGGCCGGACTTCGCTCCGAAAGGCAAAAAAGGCTTGACTTTGCTCTGAAACGCAAAAAAGGCCGGACTTCGCTCCGAAAGGCAAAAAAGGCCGGACTTCGCTCCGACAGACAAAAAAGGCCAGACTTCGCTCAAGAGACATAAAAGGCCGGACTTAGTTTCGAGAGTAAAAAAGGCCAGACTTCGCTCCGGGAGACTAAAAAGGCCGGACTTCGTTCCGAGAGCCAAAAAAGGCCGGACTTCGCTCCGAAAGCAAAAAAGGCCTGACTTTGCTCCGAATGGGAAAAAAAGGTCGGACTTCACTCCGGAAGGCAAAAAATGCCGGACTTTGCTCCGAAAGGCAAAAAAGGCCGGACTTTGCTCCGAG